>NW_027418035.1:0-190591 GCF_009905375.1 Apium graveolens
AAGCAGATGAAGGAATTTTTGTTGGATATGCTGTTGGTAAAGCATATAGAGTCTACAATCTAAGAACCAACATTGTTGTGGAATCTATACATGTTGTATTTGATGATAAAAAGATTGAAGGACTAAAAGATGGAGATTACCATGAGAGCCTCAAATTCGACAATGTGGAGATGGTTAGTGATGACAGTGATGATGAGAGTGATCAAGAACAGTGTCTAAAGATAATGTAGACAAATCTACCACCGATGAAGCACAAAACTCAACATCCGTGGAGTTGCATAATGCTTCATCCCGTCGGAAGGCAATCTGTGTTATCCGTCGGAAGACAACCTGCCTCATCCGTCGGTACTCAAAATTCACCATCCATTGGGTTATCAAAAGGAGCAGGAGGTCAAGACAGATCACCTATAGAAAATTCTCCTTTCTTAAATCAAAGATCCACAAACTCAGGGGGAGTTTCTAGCAATCAAAACTCAATCACACATCAAGACAATCATGAGGTCTCTTCATCTAGAGCTAATCTACCTCAACAAAGGAAATGGACAAAAGATCACCCCTTTGAGCTTATCATTGGTGATGTTTCTTCTAGAGTTCAAACAAGAAGAGCAACTCAGGAAGAATGTCTATACAACAGCTTTATGTCAAAGGAAGAACCAAAGAAGGTAGAAGAAGTTTTGTTGGATCCTGATTGGATTTTAGCTATGCAGGAGGAGCTAAACCAATTTGAAAGGAATAATGTATGGAAGCTGGTACCCAAGCCTAAAGGAAAGAATCCAATAGACACCAAGTGGGTATTCAGAAACAAGATGGATGAAAATGGCATAGTAATCAGGAATAAAGCTAGATTGGTTGCTAAGGGTTATTGTCAGCAAGAAGGAATAGATTTTGATGAACTTTTGCTCCTGTTGCAAGACTTGAAGCCATCAGAATCTTCTTAGCCTATGCAGCCCATGCCAATTTTAAGGTTTATCAAATGGATGTCAAATGTGCCTTTCTAAATGGAGATTTGGAGGAAGAAGTGTATGTTAGTCAACCTCCTGGTTTTGAAGATCCAAATTTTCCAGAATATGTCTATTATCTTCTGAAAGCACTTTATGGACTGAAGTAAGCACCTAGAGCCTGGTATGACACTTTATCAAAGTTCCTTTTGGAAAATCATTTCACAAGAGGTACTGTAGATAAAACTTTATTTTCAGAAATGTTAATGGCTCTAGTATACTTGTTCAAATTTATGTAGATGATATTATCTTTGGCTCTATAGATGAGAAACTTTGCAAAAAGTTTGCCAAATTGATGCAAAGTAAGTATGAAATAAGCATGATGGGAGAACTAACTTACTTTCTTGGTTTGCAAGTTAAGCAAGTTAGTGATGGAATATTCATTAGTCAATCTAAATATATTTTTGATCTTTTAAAGAAGTTTGATCTAATGGATTGCACATCTGCAAAAACTCCCATGGCCACTGCAACTAAGCTTGAACTAAACACTACTGAAAAGTCTGTGGATATTTCAAGTTATAGAGGCATGGTTGGCTCACTTCTGTACTTAACAGCTAGTAGACCAGATATAATGTTTGCTACATATTTATGCTATAGATTTCAGGATGATCCTAGAGAATCTCACTTGATAGCTATTAAGAGAATTTTCAGATATCTCAAGGGAACACCAAAACTTGGCATTTGGTACCCTAGAGATTCTGGTTTTAATCTAATTGGTTATTCAGATGCAGATTATGCAGGTTGTAGAATAGATAGAAAGAGCACAACAGGAACTTGTCAATTTCTAGGAAACAAGCTTGTGTCCTGGTTCAGTAAAAAACAAAATTCAGTTTCTACTTCTACAGTTGAAGCTGAATATATTGCTGCTGGCAGTTGCTGTGCACAGATTTTATGGATGAAGAATCAATTGCTAGACTATGGTTTGCAAGTTGAAAGGATTCCTATTTTCTGTGATAACACAAGTGCAATTGCCATCACTGAAAATCCAGTGCAACATTCAAGGACAAAGCACATAGACATCAAGTACCATTTCATAAGGGAACATGTGATGAATGGTACTGTGGAATTACATTTTGTTCCAAGTGAGAAGCAACTTGCAGATATCTTTACCTAGCCACTGGATGAATCCACCTTTTCAAGGTTGGTAAGTGAGTTAGGTATGCTTAATTACTCTTAAATTTATCTGAGTTATTTTGCAAGTTGTAATGAAGCCAGAAATTTAGTTAATCTTTTAATCTTGGATGAAATTTTGGCTAAGTCAAAATTTGCATCTCGACGGATGACCCTTATCCATCGAGTTTAGTCATCCGTCGATATACTACTTGCTAATAAAAGTCAATTATTTTTCTGGAATACTTTATGTCTCGACGGATATCAGTTTATCCTCATCTGTCGAATTGTCTAAATCTCAGCCGTTAATTCCCTGAACATTATCCATCGAGTATACTTACAGTTTGTAAGCATTACACGACGGATAATGGGTGGAATTTTTACAGTTTTATTTTAAAACGGCTATTTTAGGCAATTTCTATTGGTTAATTTACTTTACTTTATTATTTTTATCAGTTATTTTTAAGATAGTATAAAAGCTTATTTCATAGCAATTGTTTTCTTTTATCTTTCTCAAATTCAACTGCTTTTATTTCATTCTCTCTCAAGCAAATATTCTCCTTCTCTTCAAGCTTTCATTCTCTAACAATGGCTCCTGTAGTAAAGATTATGTCTCAAAATGGGTTCATTTATGAGAAAAACAACTTCACTGCTTTGGTCAATAAGGGTATTCAGCAATCAGAGGACTATCACAAGATGATGGACTTTGTGAAGAATTGCAAGCTAAATTATGCCTTGCTGGAGTCACCCACAATCTTCTGTGAGGTTGTTGAAGAGATGTGGACCACTGCTATTTACAACTCTGCTGACAAGACCATCACTCTAACCATCAAAGGTAATGAGTTTTGTATCAATAGTGATGTAATAAAAGCATGTTTCAAAATTCCTGATAATAGTGTGACTTCACCACACAATGACACTGATATTATCAATATGCTTAATTCCATTCACTATGCACTTTCCACTTCTAAAATGAGTGATATTAGGAGAATGGGTCTTAGGAAGGAATGAAGTTTCATGTGTGATGTAGTTACTAAGGTCTTCTCTGGAAAAATCAGTAATTTTGATTCAGTGAATATTTCCATGCTTAACATGCTATACATGCTAGTTACAGATAAATTTTACAACTTCAGTGACCTTATCATGTTTGAGTTAGGATACAAATTTGGAGAGCTAAATAAAAGAGGGAAGAATGTTTAATATGCCAGATTTCTTATGTTATCGGCTAACCACCTCTGTAAAGAAATAGTTCTTGAGAACCCTAACAACAAACTGGATTGTTGGGTTCAAGAGAGGAGGATCATTGCAGATCTGAATAGGGCCAACCATCACAGGGATGTGCCAATGTTCTACTTTCCTGTAATGCAGGCACCTCAGGTAAGTGAGGTAAGTTCATCCATCCCAACAACTATTCCAACCTCCACTATTTCTTTGACTTCAGGAGAAGCTATGGCAACTGTGCCAATAACCAAACAGTTGCCTACCAAAGCCTCCAAACCCTCTACAATTTCCAAATCTAAATCAAAGAAAACCCCCTCTGGTATCTCTCAAAAGATACAAGTTGTAAAATCCACAAAAGCAAAAGAGGGGAGTGTGAAGGAGGGAAAGTCAGGTGAGGGAAGGGGTGAACATCAAAGAAACCCCAAGAATAAGGATGGAGAGTTGAGTGAATCCCAGCCTAGCCACACTGCAGTTTCCCAACAAACTGCAGTGCTTAAAAAGGATAAAAGCTCACTTCTAGCTACATCCTCCTGTTATTCCTAGAAGACTAACAATGAGATTTACAGAAGGGGGGTTGAATGTAAATCTCAAAACTTTTTCAAGTTTTGAGCAGTTTATAAAGTTGTGTGTTCAAGAAGAACAAGTGTGTGAATTGCTTTAAGCTAATACAGACAGATATATATTCAAGCACAAATGTAAAGAACACAACAGACCTTAAAAACTTTTCTGGTGGATTTGTTGTTCCACCAGAGATGGTGTATTAGAAAATCTGTGTTCAACAATGTTGATCACAGCTGCATCCTAGTACAAACTAGATGAATTTTCTCTCAAGATATTTCTTAACAGCTCTGGAAAAATCTCTCTAATTACTAGCTTCTTCTTGGTTCATATATATATTACCAAGTGTACAAGTGAAAAACAATATAAAATTACAATAGTAAAATAAGTTCTTCACTTGCTTCTTTTCCTGTTCACTCAAGTACTTTGTTGACTATTGCAACTTTGTACAAAAGAAGAACGGCTGCTTTTTCTGTTGATCCTGAAATTCGGCTACCACATCTCAGTTTTCTCTGTCAACCCACGTGCCTCTGCTTGTAGGTACAACTACCACTTATCAACGGCTGATTAGCAGAACATCCGTTGAAGCTTTCATCCGTTGATGACTTCATCCGTTGAAGGATGTTATCCGTTGAAGCTTTCATCCGTTGATGCTCTCATCCGTTGAAGGATGTTATCCGTTGAAGCTTTAGAGACATCCGTTGAAGCTTAGCTTCTCATCCGTTGAAGGTCTTTTAAGTCATCCGTTGATACCACTTCATTTATACAAAATTACAAGGCATGAAATATTTACAATTGGCCTTCCTATCTGCATATCATCTAGTAGTCAACATGACTCATAGTTTCTCTCAACTTCTAAGAATTACAATTTTAAATACAGAGACTGAAATATGCTACAATACTAGACTTATTTCTAAGTAAAGCTACACCATCAACGGATAGCCAAAGTGGTCTTATCCGTTGAGGCTACAGACACTAAATTTCTACTTAAGTGTTTTGTTAAACATATCATCAAACTAATGCACATATATTCCTAACAATCTCCCCCTATTTATGTCTATAAGAACTGTAGGCATAAATTCAGGGTTAACTTGATGATAACAAAACACTTAACAAATATTTGAATTGAAACTAAGTAGAAATATAAAAAGTGCTGCAAAAGTGTATGTACTAGGAGGTAATTGAAGATTTACAGTATTTCCAAGGGTGCTCCTCTAGCCTGAGCAAATCATCATTTTTTTCTTTGTTCCCTGGTTTTCTTTCCTAGCCCTTTGTCATTTCCCTCAATTTGGAGTTGGAGTTTTCTGAAGAATTCAGCTTCATCTTCATCACTGATATCCAACTTAGATTGCATTTCCTTGAGAGTTTCATTGCTGGCAATCTTGAGTTGGTCTTCAAGTCTGAAAAATCTTCTGACTCCTTTGTCATCTCTAAATTCCATCAACCAATGAGGTGATTTGTGAATTTTAGTTCCCCTTTCTTGTATGAGTAAGGTTCTGGGCAAAGCATTTGGTTCCCTCCAAGTCTTCCTTATGTTGGCAATCTTGTTGAGAATTTCAGTCTTGGCTGTTCTGGTAAAGCCAGAATCCTTTTTGATGGCTGAAAAGACTCTGATCAAGGTAGAGTAGCCTTCATTTAGAATCCTGTGGAGAGGCCATGTTCTTTCCCCAGCTCCTTTATATCTGAACACTAATCTTTCTGGTAACTGTCTGTAGGCAGCTATTCCCCTTACATCCTCCAGCTCATCCAGATAGAGTTCAATGTCTGAAATTTCTTTTATGTCACAAATGTGAACATAATCATCTTTAGAAATGGGTGACTTAGGCTTAGGTTTTTGTTTTTGAGTGAATTTCTTAGAGGTTGTGGGAGGTGTAGATTTTGGTTTTCTTTTCTGTTTCTTTGGTGGTGGAAGAGTGGTTAGAAAGGTAGGCAATGTGATGTTGTCCCAATCAATAGGTTCTTCTTTTGGAATGATTGGTTCACCATGGATATTTATAGAGGGATCAGTAACAAAAGGTTCAGGTATGGAAGGTAGTGGTTTAGATATAGATTTAGTATCTTCAGGGTTATCTTCACTCCTTCTGTGTGCCTTGGCCTTTCTTCTGTTTCCCTTCTGCCATTCCTCTCTTTCCTCCATATTTTCACCAAATATGCTCCCAAGAACCTCATCTAAGTTAGCAATCTTTTCTTCACCCCTGACTTCAATTCCTTTCATTTCTTCAACTTGGCTTGACTTTAGCTGTTTTTCAAGCTTTGCTTGTGCTCTTTTGTCAGCCTTTAATTGCTTGGCTTCTTCTTTCTTAGCTATTGAGAATTTGGGATGTCCTTGCATCACACATATGCTCTTTCCCTCTCTAATGATAATAGCTCTATTTCTCCTTACAGCCTCATCCATGGACTTTTTGAGATAGGCAATACTCCTGCCTAAGATCTTGTTCTCATCATCTTTTGAAGGAGGAAAGTCCACTTCTTTTAAAGGATTCTTTGTTGAGTCCTTATTGGATCTTTCATTGGGCTTGAGGATTATAGCTTGTAGCTCTTTGGAAGAAGCTTCTCCATCCTTAAGACTCCCTACTGGCATGAGCTCCATGTTGATTGGTTCAATCTTTGTGCTAAATTTCACAGATGTTGATTTATTTTGTGTAGAACCAAACACCAATTGCAACCTTTCATCAATTCTCCTCCATTGTTCTTTCATTTGTATTTCAGCTGCTGCTAGCTGAATCAAATCAATTCCATCAGATTTTCCCTTGATTTGAATGATTGGAGAGGTAGTGATGGCAGGAACTAGCACTTTAGATATCTGAATCTTTGTAGAGGGCTCTCCTTCCCCTTCCCTTTTATTCTCCCCCTTTTTGTTATCATCAAGGAGAGGGGTCAAGCCTTGTGCTTTTGCCAGCTGCATTAGGAGATTGGTTTGAGATTGTTGGTTGAGAAGAAGAGTGGCCACAGAATCTTCAATTCCTTGAACTCTGTCTTCCAACTTGGCCAGCCTTTGTTCAGTAACTGATTCCTTTTTCAATCTCGAAACCAAGTCCTGCAAAGTACCATAGGGCATGACTGAATCCAATTTTTCTGAAGTGAAGGATTTCAAGTCAGCAATATCTTTCCTGAGATCATTTAGACTCATATCTTGCTTTACTTTCTGCAACTTCATGAGATGCAGTGAGTCCAGGTGAGCTTGGAGGATAGCCTTGATATTTGCATTTGAAGTGTTCTGAATGGCCTGTTGAATAGTGATGATTTGTTTGACCAGGTGGACATTGAATTCACCTGTTCTATGCTCCTTAGTCAGGGCCCATTCAGGTAGATTAGGAATGGAACTAGGGTCTTCATCTCCCCCTATGTTCATGCTTCCATCAGAAGAAATAGAGTCATCATCATCAGAATTTACTCCAAATTCCTCAGATGGCTCACCAGCTGTAGAAGGCATCCTGTTAATAGCAGCTTTATCCCTTTGAAGAGATTCTGTTGAGTGCACTAGATGTAGTGTCCTCTCTGCCTCCTCATTGCCCTGAGCAGCCAACAGTTGATAGGCTGTCACAGGATGAGTAAAAGTGTCAGCATCCAAGGAAATGTTATCAATTACAGCTTTGTAATGTTGCTGAAATTGTCTTTCCTTTTCAGCATCATCCACAATCATTGACTCATGAGCAATGGCTGGTTCCACCCTTGTATCAACTGTACCTGCTTTTCTCTCTTTTTCTCTATGTTCTTGCATCAGGGGCTCCCCCTGGCTCACACATCTCACTCCCTCACCTTCACCTTCTAAGGTGGTACTCCACTCACTGACTTTTGCCATGCTGGAAGAAATAGCATGCATTTTTGTGCTCTCAATCTCTCCTTTTGCCTGGGAGCAACCCAGCCTCTCACTCAAATTTTCACTCCCTGCCCTCAATCCTAAAAGTGATTGCACAGTATTCATGTCTTCTACACTTGGAATCATTTCAGTTATTTGTGTAGAGACTATCAACGGATGTGGAATATCCGTTGAAGTTGAAACTGTTGTTATCAACGGATAACTGCTGTTAAGCTTATCCGTTGAAGAGCAACCACTTGTCAACGGATGAGTGATATCCATTGAAGAAGGAAAAGAAGATGAAATTGAAAGTGATATAACTGTTGAATCTGTATAGATTGATTTGATATGTGTTGATACAGATCCTTCAATTATATCTGAAAGAATTTGCGGGTGATCCAACAAATCATCTAAAAGATGATGATCACCTGTATTTGAGTGGGGCTCCTCCCTGAGTTGTAAAGAGGGAGAATCAGGAATTGATGGGAATAGCATATCCACATCCAGAGATGGTGAAGAAGTATTTGGTGATTGATGTGTAGTTATTGTGAGAGAATGGGGCTGTGACTCCACATTTATTGGAGTCACATCAAACTGAGTTTGAGAAGGCACAGAGACAGATGGATGTATCTGTGCAGTGTGTGCACCCTGTGTAGAAGATTGGGTTCTAGCCTTCTTTCTTCTAATAAAGGCTTTTGTAGGTGAGTGTTTGGCTTTGGTGTCCCTCCCTCTTTTGTTCTGTGTTCCTGGATGGGAACTCTTTTCAATAGTAACATCCTTTTGGGAGGATGCTACTAGGGATGTGCTAGAGACCTTTTCAACCACCACAGCTTTTTGAGAAACTGGGGCTTGGCTAGCTTGGGAAGCACTCAACTCTCCTTCCTTATCCTGGGGGTTTCTTTGATGTTCACCCCTCCCCTCACCACTCACACCCTGTTCACTTCCCTCAGGGTTAATGGTTGTTGTTACAACTGTTGTCTTTTGAGAAACAACAGAGGTGGTTTTCTTTGTCTTGGATTTTGAAAGTTTAGATTTGATGACCTTGGTAGAAATCTGTTGGGGCATTGACACAGATTTCATGGCCACACTAGAAGATAAAGAAATAGAGGGGTTGG
This sequence comes from Apium graveolens, assembly GCF_009905375.1. Taxonomy (NCBI): domain Eukaryota; kingdom Viridiplantae; phylum Streptophyta; class Magnoliopsida; order Apiales; family Apiaceae; genus Apium; species Apium graveolens. The sequence continues at coordinate 8,802 of NW_027418035.1, forward strand.
AAGAAGCAGGAGTTGTAGAAGCAATTACCTCACCTACCTGGGGTGCATTCATGATTGGTAAATATACCAATTGCACACTACTGTTAAGATCCATTCTCTTCAAGTCTGCAAGAACTCTTTTCTCTTGTGCCCAGCACTTGAGTTTATTATTCTCATTGATTATGACTAAACCTTCAGCAACATGGTTAGCCAATAACATAAAGAATCTAGCATAATAGATGTTATTAGATCTATTAGCTTTGTTACCTAATCTAGTACCTAATTCTAGCATCACATAGTTGCTAAAGTTAAAGTACCTATCAGAAACAAGCATATAGAACATGTTAACAAGAGATGAAGTTATGGCATCAAAATTACTAATTTTCCCAGAGAAAACCTTTATGAAGGCATCCCCAAGAAAACTCCATTCTTTCCTAAGGCCTTTTCGTCTAATACCCCCTAAATTAGCAGAGTTAAGAGAGTAACCTATGGAATCTAACATGCTGGATACATCACTATCAGTGTGTGGTGTCATGGCATTGTTCTCAGGTAATTTAAAACATGCTTGTAAGTCATCACAGTTAATACAGTGATTTTTACCTTTGAGAGTGAAGGAGATAGTCATATCCATGGAGTTGAACTCAGCAGTTGTCCAAATCTCTTCAACTACTTCACAGAAAATCGTTGGGGCTTCCAGCATTGCATAGCTAAGTTTACAGTTTTTGATGAAGTCCATCATTTTGTGATAATCTGAGTGGGCTTCATTCTTCTCTACCAGAGCTATGAAATTATTCTTCTCGTAGATGAACCCAGATTGAGACATAATCTTCACGACTGGTGCCATTGTTGTGAGTAGAAATTGCAGAGAATAACTTGAGGGTTTTGCAGAGAGAAAATGGTAAATGCTTGAAATTCTAAGAAAGCGTAAAGTAATAATGAACAATCAGAAGGGCTTATATGCTTTCAAAGAAAAAAAATAAATAAAGGATTAATCAATAAATAGGTGTTAGTGAATTTCAGCCGTTTAAGAATAAACTGTAAGTATTCTAATAACTACCTTTAAAACCAATACATACAGATGTATGTATGGTATCAACGGTTAAGAAAATAGAATCAACGGCTGTGAAACACCTCAAACGTCTGATGTGACATTTCAACGGATAATGTAAATTGTCATCCGTTGAAAGGTACTTCAGCTTTATCCGTTGACGGATAAAAGTTCCAGAGATATACTTGTCTTTCAACGGATAATGAATATCCGTTGATAGAGCAATTTTGACTTTCAACGGATAGGGAACATCCGTTGATGGAATAAACTTTGTTAAAAGTCAAATTTGTTCTAGCAACTAATATATTTCAGGCTCCACATCAAATTGCAAAGAAGACATGAATTTTAAGAGTAATTAAGCATACCTAGCTCACTTACCAATCTTGTGAATGTTGATTCATCAAGTGGCTTGGTAAATATGTCAGCAATTTGTTGTTCACTTGGAACAAAATGTAGTTCCACTGTACCATTCATGACATGCTCCCTGATGAAGTGGTACTTAATATCAATGTGCTTGGTCCTTGAGTGCTGCACAGGATTCTCGGTTATGGCTATGGCACTTGTGTTGTCACAAAAGATAGGTATTCTGTCAACATGAAGTCCATAATCAAGGAGTTGATTCCTCATCCATAACATTTGAGAACAGCAACTTCCAGCAGCAATGTATTCAGCCTCAGCTGTAGAAGTAGAGACTGAATTTTGCTTTTTGCTAAACCATGATACAAGCTTGTTTCCCAGGAATTGATAGGAGCCTGTTGTACTTTTCCTGTCTATTTTGCAACCTGCATAGTCTGCATCTGAATAACCAATTAGATCAAAGCCAGATTCTCTAGGATACCAAATTCCTAAATTTGGTGTACCCTTGAGATATCTGAAAATTCTCTTGATAGCAATTAAGTGAGACTCCCTAGGATCAGCTTGAAATCTTGCACACAGACATGTAGCAAACATTATATCTGGTCTGCTAGCAGTTAAATATAAAAGTGAACCAACCATGCCTCTATAACTTGTAATGTCCACAGACCTTTCAGTCTTATTTAATTCAAGTTTGGTGGCAGTGGCCATGGGAGTTTTTGCAGATGAACATTCCATTAAGTCAAACTTCTTTAAAAGATCATGAATATATTTAGTTTGACTAATGAAAATTCCATTACTAACTTGTTTAATTTGTAAACCAAGAAAATAGGTTAGTTCTCCCATTAGGCTCATTTCATAATTACTTTGCATTAGCTTAGCAAACTTCTTACAAAGATTATTATCTTTAGAACCAAATATTATGTCATCTACATAAATTTGAACAAGTATACTAGAGCCATTAACATTTCTAAAGAAGAGAGTTTTATCAACAGTACCTCTAGTGAAGTGATTCTCCAAAAGAAATTTTGATAATGTTTCATACCAGGCTCTAGGTGCTTGCTTCAGTCCATAGAGTGCTTTCAACAGATAATACACATAGTCTGGAAAATTTGGATCTTCAAATCCTGGAGGTTGACTTACATAGACTTCTTCCTCTAATTTCCCATTTAGAAATGCACTCTTGACATCCATTTGATAGACTTTGAAATTGGCATGGGCTGCATAGGCTAGAAAGATTCTGATAGCTTCAAGTCTTGCAACAGGAGCATATGTCTCATCAAAATCTATTCCCTCTTGCTGAGAATAGCCTTTAGCAACCAATCTGGCTTTGTTCCTTATGATAATGCCATTTTCATCCATCTTATTTCTGAATACCCATTTTGTATCAATAGGACTCTTGTTCTTTGGTTTGGGTACCAGCTTCCAAACTTGGTTTCTCTCAAATTGGTTTAGCTCTTCCTGCATAGCTAATATCCAATCTGGATCCAATAAGGCTTCTTCCACTTTCTTAGGTTCCTCCTGAGATAGAAAACTACTATACAGACATTCATCTTGAGTAGCTCTTCTTGTTTGCACTTTGGATGATGCATCACCAATGATCAGTTCAAAGGGATGATTCTTGGTCCATTTCCTTTGAGGTGGAAGATGAGCTCTAGATGAGGTGATCTCAGTATTGTCATGATGTGAGATAGAGTTTTGATTAGTTGAAACTCCCCCTGAGTTGTTGGTCCTTTGCAGGGAACTTGGAGTTCCATCAATTAATGATGTAAATTGATTATCAGTTGATGAGCTATGATCAACGGATGCTTCATTAAGTACTTCAACGGATGATGCACAATGTCTTTCAACGGATGCTGAATTTTGTGCATTATCCAGGAGCAAATTTTGTATTCCTTTTGAAGTGTCGTCTCCATCAATCTCTTCTTCACTATCATCACAATATATTTCAATATTGTCAAATTTGAGTCTCTCATAATGTTCCTCATCTGTTAGTCCATCAATCTTTTTATCATCAAACACAACATGCACAGATTCCATAACAATGTTGGTTCTTAGATTGTAGACCCTATAAGATTTTCCAGCTGAATAACCAACAAATATTCCTTCATCAGCCTTTGCATCAAACTTCCCTTTATGGTCAGATTGATTCCTTAGTATAAAACATTTACATCCAAAGACATGAAGAAAGTTTAGAGTTGGTTTTCTTTTCTTGAACAACTGATAAGGAGTCATGCCTTTAGCTTGATTGATCAGAGAAATATTTTGAGTGAAACAGGCACAATTAACAGCTTCAGCCCAAAAATATGTTGGTAACTTTGATTCTTCAAGCATTGTTCTGGCAGCCTCAATTAAAGATCTGTTCTTTCTTTCAACTACCCCATTTTGCTGAGGTGTTCTTGGAGCTGAGAACTCATGCATGATTCCATTTTCTTCACAGAACAGCCTTAATGTCAAATTCTTGAACTCAGTTCCATTGTCACTCCTGATGTTTCTTACTTTCAAGTCAGGATGATTATTGACTTGCCTGATGTGATTGATAATGATTTCACTTGCCTCATCCTTTGATCCAAGAAAATAGACCCATGAGAACTTTGAGAAATCATCTACAATCACTAGGCAATATCTTTTTCTTGCTATTGACAATACATTGACTGGTCCAAACAAATCCATATGTAGCAGCTGTAATGGTTCATCAATTGTTGTTTCAAGCTTCTTCTGAAATGATGCTTTCCTTTGTTTGCCTTTCTGACAAGCATCACACAGACCATCCCTTGAGAATTCAACAAGAGGAATTCCTCTTACTAAGTCCTTTTTGACTAGTTCATTCATTGTCTTGAAATTCAAATGGGATAGCTTCTTGTGCCATAGCCAACTCTCAACTGAACTTGCTTTGCTGAAAAGACAAGTAATAGATTCTGCATCTGTAGAGTTGAAGTCAGCTAAGTACACATTTCCTTTTCTAACTCCAGTTAGAACCACTTTGTTGTCTTTCTTACTAGTGACAACACAGGCTTCAGAATTGAAGGAAACTGTATTCCCTCTATCACATAGTTGACTGATACTCAGTAAGTTGTGCTTGAGACCATCAACTAATGCAACTTCTTCAATGATGACATTCCTTGTTGAAATCAAGCCATATCCCATAGTAAACCCTTTGCTGTCATCTCCAAAGGTTATGCTGGGGCCAGCTCTCTCTTTAAACTCTGTGAGCAGGGAGAAATCTCCAGTCATGTGTCTTGAACAGCCACTGTCCAAGTACCATAGATTTCTTCTATTTTCCTGCACACCACAAAATCAATCAATTTGATTTTGGTACCCAAGTTTCCTTGGGTCCATTCTTGTTAGCCTTTCTCCTAGACTTCATTCCTCCTGCATCTTTAGACTTAGGTGAGTTTGAGTCAACCTTGGTCTTAGATGTGGTTGGTTGAGGTGTAGGGTTAGTCACAACATTATCCAGCACATTTATAGTATTATTAGGCATGGATTGTGCATACATGTTATTCCACATTGGCATATTGTATGGCAATTGAGGCATACTGAATGCAGCAAGATAAGAATTGTTAAAATATGGCATGTTTGCAAAATGTGCATAAGGATTTTGTTGAGACATAACAGGCAGAGCATGTAGAGGTGATACAGACATGTTAGGCATGGAAGAGGGTACAGTTATGGGAGTTTTCTTAATAGATTTACAGTTAGCAGATAGATGATTAACACTACTACAATGCACACAGCTTTTTCTAGGAGCATACTTGTCAGGTGTGTAATTGTTATGTTTGTTAACTCCTACCTTCCCATTTCTGTTGGATTTCCTTTTGGATTCCTTTTTATCCTCAACCATCTTGAGCCTATTGTTTAACTGTTCTAAGGTCATGTGCCCTACATTCACCTTTCTGACATCTTTGGATGTGCTTGCTCCTTCTTTGACAAAGTTCTTTGAAGTTGAACCAAACTTTTTGTTGAGTTTCTTTAGATTTTCTCTTTTAGAAACATCTGCCTGTTTTAATTGAGGAACCTTCAACGGATGTTCCTTTTCTTCCTTCAACGGATAACTTTCATCATCCGTTGATTCCACATCCGTTGACAGTCCATCAATTAATTCCAGTTTCTTTTTATTTTTATCCCAGGCAGTTTCACAGAATGATTCAATTCCTTGGACTTTGGCAATTTGAGCACTTACATCCCTAGATGTTTTCCAGGCTTTAATCACCTCTTGCTCTTTCTCTAATTGATTGGAAAGTATTTCTACTTTCTTAATAGATTCAGCTAGTTCATTTTCAACAGATACACAATGCAGCTTAGTCTTTTCTAGGTCAATTAACTTATCTTCTAACACAGCATTTCTATTACTTAAAAACAGATTGTTCTCTTTAATCCTACTATTTTCTTTAGCAAGAGATTTAAGAGATACACGCAAATGATACAGTTCAGTAGACATGTCATTAAAAGCATCATTGCACTCTTCTTTAGTAAGCTGTGTTATATCAGTAGTAATTACCTGGTTGCTTGATGAACTAACTTCATTCTCCTCAGAATCAGCCATGAGAGCCAAGTTAACATATTCCATGTCTTCATCCTCTTCTTCTCCATCAGCTGCCCAGTCTCTTTCTTGAGTAATGAAAGCCCTTTCCTTCTGTTTGAGCAGATCAAAATATTTCTTTTTGTAATCTACTTGATCAAACTTCTTCTTTTCAGAGGTTGGCTTTCTGCACTCACTTGCAAAGTGTCCACTCATACCACAATTAAAACACTTGAACTTGGATTTGTCCACCATGTTCTTATGGGGTTTAGTGGCTCTAGTGTTTTTCCTGAACTTCATCTTTGCAAATCTCCTGGACAGAAATGCAAGATGCTCATCAATACCATCAGAGTCATCTTGACTGGAGTTGTCTTCATTTTCAGCAACTTGCCCTTTACCCTTGTCTGATTCTGGATTTCTTACACCATCTTTGGAGCTTGATGTAGATCTCACAGTTTCTTTTCTGCATTCTTTCTCATTTTCAGCTACCAATGCAACTGAACCTCCTTTCTTTCTCCCCCTCTCCAATACCTCATCCTGTTCCAACTCTAGTTCATAAGTCTTCAAGATTCCATATAATCTTTCAAGAGTAAAGTCCTTATAATCTTGAGAGTTTCTTAAGGAAACAGTCATGGGTTTCCATTCCTTTGGTAAGGATCTCAAAAATTTAAGATTTGAATCCTTCACCTGGTACACTCTACCATACAGCTTCAGTCCATTCAACAGTTTTTGGAATCTATTGAATGTGTCATTTAAAGATTCATTTTCTTCAAAATGAAAGTGCTCATACTGTTGAATGAGAAGCTGCATTTTGTTCTCTCTTACTTGTTCTGTACCTTCACACAGCAGCTGAACTGTGTCCCAAACCTCTTTGGCAGTTGAACAATTTATCACATTATCAAACATATCCTTGTCAAGACCATTAAACAAAATGTTCATAGCCTTCTTATCCTTGTGGACTTCTTCTGTGTCTTCCATTGTCCATTCTGCTCTAGGTTTTGGAATGGATTGACCAACAGCAATTGTGGCCGTAGCAACTGTGGCTACTTTGTGGGGAATGTGAGGACCATTCTCAATGCAGTTTACATAACCTTCATCTTGGGAGAGTAGATGAAGGTGCATTTTCACCTTCCAGTGGTGATAACTGTCTTTGTCAAGAACTGGGATCTTTACTCCAATATCCTTCTTACTCATCTTTGTTAGATTCCAAGATCTTTAAACTCTTTGTGTGTCAAGAGCTTGCTCTGATACCAATTGTTATTCCTAGAAGACTAACAATGAGATTTACAGAAGGGGGGTTGAATGTAAATCTCAAAACTTTTTCAAGTTTTGAGCAGTTTATAAAGTTGTGTGTTCAAGAAGAACAAGTGTGTGAATTGCTTTAAGCTAATACAGACAGATATATATTCAAGCACAAATGTAAAGAACACAACAGACCTTAAAAACTTTTCTGGTGGATTTGTTGTTCCACCAGAGATGGTGTATTAGAAAATCTGTGTTCAACAATGTTGATCACAGCTGCATCCTAGTACAAACTAGATGAATTTTCTCTCAAGATATTTCTTAACAGCTCTGGAAAAATCTCTCTAATTACTAGCTTCTTCTTGGTTCATATATATATTACCAAGTGTACAAGTGAAAAACAATATAAAATTACAATAGTAAAATAAGTTCTTCACTTGCTTCTTTTCCTGTTCACTCAAGTACTTTGTTGACTATTGCAACTTTGTACAAAAGAAGAACGGCTGCTTTTTCTGTTGATCCTGAAATTCGGCTACCACATCTCAGTTTTCTCTGTCAACCCACGTGCCTCTGCTTGTAGGTACAACTACCACTTATCAACGGCTGATTAGCAGAACATCCGTTGAAGCTTTCATCCGTTGATGACTTCATCCGTTGAAGGATGTTATCCGTTGAAGCTTTCATCCGTTGATGCTCTCATCCGTTGAAGGATGTTATCCGTTGAAGCTTTAGAGACATCCGTTGAAGCTTAGCTTCTCATCCGTTGAAGGTCTTTTAAGTCATCCGTTGATACCACTTCATTTATACAAAATTACAAGGCATGAAATATTTACAATTGGCCTTCCTATCTGCATATCATCTAGTAGTCAACATGACTCATAGTTTCTCTCAACTTCTAAGAATTACAATTTTAAATACAGAGACTGAAATATGCTACAATACTAGACTTATTTCTAAGTAAAGCTACACCATCAACGGATAGCCAAAGTGGTCTTATCCGTTGAGGCTACAGACACTAAATTTCTACTTAAGTGTTTTGTTAAACATATCATCAAACTAATGCACATATATTCCTAACACCTCCCAAAAGGATGCAGTTATTAAACAAAGCTCTCAGCCAAGAGCACAGGCCAAAAGGGTTAGGGACACAAGCTCACCCCAAACTTACACAAGAAAGAAGAAATCTAAGACCTTTGGGGATGCACAGGGCACACACACAGTGCAAACTGGTGCTAAAGATACAGTCCCTGCACTCTCTCAAATTCAGTTTGATGTGGCTCCAATAAATGTGGAGTCACAGCCAAAATCTCTAATAATAGAAGCATCTGAAACACCATACTCACCAACAAACTCTCTGGAAGTGGATATGATAAACACTTCAATTCCTGATTCCCCTTCTTTAACTCTGTTGGGGAAGCCAAAATCTAGTGCAAGTGAGCATCATCTTTTAGATGATTTGTTGGCTCACTTGCCAATTCTTTCAGATTCTATTGTGACATCTGTGCCCCAAATATCTTCAATCAACACAGAGTCAACAATAGTTTCTCTTCCCACCTCATTCATTTCTACTCTCTCGATGGATATTGCTCATCCGTCAAGTAGTGATTGTATCCCGACGGATAAGCCTAACAGCAGTTATCTGTCAGATAGCATTACCACTCACTCGACGGATATCACTTATCCGTCGAGTATCTCTGCACAACTTCAAACTTCAATTATCTTAAGTGCAGAAGATTTAGTTGTTGTACAGTCACTCTTAGGACTGAGAGAGGAGAGTGTATTGTGTGAGAGGCTGGGTTGCTCCCAGGCAAAAGGAGAGGAAAAGAGTGAAAATCAGCAATCCATTTATTCAGGATTGGCAAAAGTGAGTGAAAGGAGTCCCACCTTAGTAGGTGAAGGTGAGGGTGTGAGGGTGGGGAGCCAGGGTGAGACCCTGATGCAACAAAAGAGAGATTATGAGAGAAAAGCAGGCACAGAAGCTATAAGGGTGGATCCAGCCATTGTTAGTGAGTCAATGATTGTGGATGATGCTGAAAAGGAAAGACAATTTCAGCAACATTACAAAGCTGTAATTGATAACATTTCCTTGGATGCTGACACTTTTACTCACCCTGTGTTAGCCTATCAATTGTTGGCTGCTCAGGGCAATGTGGAGGCAGAACAAACTTTGAACTTAGTACACACTTCAGAATCTCTTCAGAGAGATAAAGATGCTGTCAATAGGATGCCTTCTCAAGCTGGTGAGCCATCTGAAGAATTTGAAGTAAATTCTAATGATGATGACTCTGTTTCTTTGGATGGAGGCATGAACTTAGGGGGAGATGAAGGCCCAAGTTCTGTTCCAAATTTACCTGAATGGGCATGGACAAAGGAATCTACACCAGGACAATTTGGTGTATCTTTGGTTAAGCAGGTTATGGCTATTCAAAAGGCCCTTCAGGAAACTTCAGATGCTGGTACCAAGGCTATTCTTCAAGCTCACCTAGACTCTCTACATCTCATGAATATACAGCAATTAAGACAGAATCTGAGTGTGGATGAACTGAAGAAGGATATAGCTGAATTGAAGACCTACAATTCTGAGAAGCTGGATTCAGTCATGCCATATAGTACCATGCAGGATCTATTACTGAGACTGAGGAGAGAATCAGATTCTGAAAAGAAGCTGGCCAAGCTGGAAGATAGAGTTCAAGTTATTGAGAATTCAGTGGCCACCCTTCTTCAAAATCAACAGTCTCAGACAAATCTTCTCATACAACTGGCTAAAGCACAAGGCCTAACTCCTCAACTTGATGATAACAAAAAGGGGGGAGAGAATCAAGTAAGGGGGAGAAAGGACCAAGTGAGGGGGAGAAACTTCAAGTTCAAATCAGAAAAGTAATTGTGCCTTCAGTTACTGTCTCCAAGCCACCAGTTGCAGATGGTATAGATCTTATTAAAGCAGCAGCAGCAAATTTTGAAAGTTGCTGAGAAAGGAAAGTTGAATTTGATCAACTGGGATAAGATTGATGAGGAGATACAGAAAAAGTTTGAACTTGTCAAGGAGCCAGTTAAGCCAGCCATCCATCACTCTCAAGTCAAGCAAATCAGTGTGAATGAGATGAGCATGAATTATCTGAAAAAAGGACAATCTTCCTGCATCAAGTCTACAAAGGCTGAAATAATTCTTAAATCAAGGGCAAACTATCCAAAATCATCCTTGAAGAACCCCTTGGACACTGTGTATGAGACACCCAAGCCTGATGAGAAGAAGCTCTGTCAAGATCAATTGTCTTCTATAAAGATCCAGCTGATTCAGCTTCAAAAAGAAGAATTGCTAAGATATTCAGAAATGGAAAGGAAATTTGTGCGGTAGCTGGACATCCACAATTTGCTCAAGTAAAGAGAGAAGAAAAAGCCAGATTAAAGCAGGAAAAGAAGCAAGCTGCTCTAGATGCAAAGAAGACTAAACAAAAGAAAGAGCAGATTGCTATCTTGGCCAAGCTACATGCTGTGAATTCATCTCAACAAATTCCCGCTCAACCATCTGAAGCTGCTGAATCAAAGAAGAAAATTGAAGAACAGAAGAAATCTCCAAGAAAGAAAGAATTGGCTAGAAGAACAAAAAGGAAACTGGATATTGTTGACAAAGAATTGGAAGATCAATTTCCTAAAGTACCCACACCAGCTACAACTCAAGCATCAAAGCCCTCTGTGGTATTTAAAGATATAAGGGTGGTGGATCCCTACATGAATATTCATGGTGAACCTATTGTGTCCAAGGATGAGCCAATAGAGTGGGATAAGATACCAATTCCTGACTTTAGTTTACCAATCCTTAGTAAGCCAAAAGGACAAAGTCAAGGGCAGTCAAGAATGTGAAGCTGTCACCTCTCAAATCCAAATCAGTAGTTAAATCTCAACCCAAAGTCAACAGGGGAGACTACTTGTACTTGTGTGACATCAAGGAATTTTCTGATCTAAACCTCTATATGGATGAACTAGATGAAGTGAGGGGAATTGATGCATACAGAAACCTACCTGAAAGGTTAGTGTTCAAGTACAAAGGAGGAAATGAGATTGTGTGGCCACTTCACAGAATTCTTCAAGAAAGCCAAGCTGTACTGATTAAAGTTTATTCATCCTTCAAGAAGAACTTTGGGTTCAATGTAACTGCAAGAAGACTAATATTGAAGAAGATTGAAGAACTAAGGAGTATTAGAGCTAAAGATGCACTCCCAAAGACTCTAATCATCCCATACACAGGGAGAAGAGTGCATCTAAGGCCCTACTGGCTGATGGAGTTCATAGATGACAAAGGTGTGAGAAGATTCTTCAGGTTAGAAGACTAGTTGAGTATCTCTAGCAATGAGACTCTCTTGGAAATGCAAGAAAAGCTAGATCTCTCAGAATCTGATGAACTGGAATTCCACCGGCAGCTCCAAAATCAGATTGATGAAAACAACAAGAAGCTTGGAAGAAGATCCAGATCTTCAAGAAACTAGAAAAATCTGCTCAGGCTAGAGGAGCATCTTGAAATGACTGTGAGCCAAACTTTGTACATTTTGATTATTTGAAGCACTTTCAGTATTATCTACCTATCCTTAAAGCTGTATGTTTAGGATGTTTTGTTATCATCAAGTATCTCTTAATTTATGGCTACAATTCCAGTAGACATAAATTGGGGGAGATTGTTGTGCATTGTTGTGTACTTGATGATTTCATAAACAAAATATCTAAGTAGATGTTACTTAGTGAAATAATATAGCACTCGACGAATAAGAATTTTAGTCCCGACGAATAACTCATTACAGTCCCGACGGATGTTAACTTATTATCCATCGAGTGAGTAGCTTCTGTAATAATGAGTCTGTAGCACAGTTCTGTATACATCTTTGTATAGATTCTGTAGTAGTCTACAAGTCATGTTGACTTTAACTAGATATGCAGAATAGGTTGATTAACTGTATATAAATGATGTCTTGTAATTCTGCATAAGTGAAATGAAGTCAAGTGCCAAAATAGCTACCGACGGATGATTAACAAAGCCATCGACGGATGATCAAATGACTATGAACGGATGTTTAATATAGCAGTCGACGAATAATCAATGAAGCCATCAACGGATGTTCAGAAAGTCGACGGATGATCATATATCTAACGGATACTCATAAAGTCCAACGGATGATCATATAAAGAATTCAAACAGCAGTTGAACAGTGAAAACTGAGCACAGCCGTCGAGATGTATACAAATCTACTGTGGAAGCCCATTGACTGGGTAAAAGAGGACGAAAAGCAGCAAAGCTTAAGACTGATAGTTTTTATATTTATTCGGTCTTTTTGAATTTGTAATCTTGGTAATATATAAACCAAGAACGTAGCAAATAAAAAGGGAGAGCAGAGATACAAAAGAAAAATAGAGAAATCTTTGTAAGCAGAATCTTTAGCATTTCCCTATATTCTCAGTAGTTCAATTTGTAAGCATCTGTGAGCATTCTTGCACACAGAGTCCTTTCGATATATAATATATATCTCTGGTGGGATTGTTTAAATCCACCAGAAAGTTTTTAAAGACTCTTGTTTTTAACTACTTATGTTTTGATTCAATTAAGTTTCTATTCCGCATTGTGCTAATCAAAACACTTATATCTATATTCGAGTTGAACATTTTTATTTCGAGAAAAAGGTTCAAGAATTCCATTCAACCCCCCTTCTGTAATTCTTGATATATTGTTAAGGGACTAACAAGTATCAGTCATTTCACAGATAGAGGATTCAAGGTTTCATTTGACAAAGGATTATGCTCAATTATCAGCATAAAGACTGGCGAGGTTGCTTTGAAAGGAGCAAGAAAGGGAAGCTTGTTTGTTGCAGATTTATACTCAACAAATAAGGATAGAATGTGTTGCTTCTACACCTAGTCATCTCTTGAGAAAAGCAAGTTGTGGCACAAGAAGCTCTCTCACCTGAATTACAAATCAATCAATACCTTGGTGAAAAAGGAGTCAGTGAGAGACATGCCATATCTGGAGTTTGCTCAAGATGAAGTTTGTGAGGCTTGTCAAAAAGGCAAAATGAAAAGGTCTAGTCACAAAAGCAAAGTTGTGAATTTCATAAGTGCACCTCTGCAACTTATTCACATGGACCTGTTTGGACCAGTTAATATCTTATCAATTTCAAGAAAGACACTTGTGATGGTGGATGACTACTCAAGATACATATGGGTAGAGTTTATGCATTAAAAAAATGAAACTCCACACATCGCATCAAGAAAATTGAGAACCGGGCTAACGATCAAAACTGTGTAAGGAGATTGAGGAGTGACAATGACACAAAATTCAGGAATGCAATCCTAAATGAATTCTGCAAAGATAAGGGTATTATTCAAGAGTTCTAAGCTGTAAGGACACCTCAGCAAAATGGGGTATTTGAAAGGAAGAATAGAACTTTGGTTGTGGCTGCTAGAACAATGCTGCAAGATGCCAATTTGCCAACAAGTTTTTGGGAAGAAGCTGTCAACATTGCATGCTACACTCAAAACAGATATCTCAACAACAAAATCTTGGAAAATCACCCTACTAAATATTATCAAAAAGGAATCCTAAGGTGATGCGTATGCATGTCTTTAGAAGTAAATGTTATGTTCTAAAAGACAACTCTGATATGTGAGAAAATTTGACTCTAAAGTTTTAGAAGCAATTTTTCTGGGATATTCATTAGAAAGAACAACCTATAGAGTTTATGTGCTTGAACAAAAGAAAATTATGGAAAGTACATATGTGACTTTTGATGATGACAAGTGTCCAGGCTTGGAATGCCTTGATGAAAATGAAGCTGAAGCCCTTAAGTTTGAAAATATCAACATTGATAGTGATTCTGAAGATGAAGCCGAGATCAATAAAAGCAACAGAATGAATAAAGAGTCAACTGAGCAAGTGAATCATGAGAATAGAAACTCATCTCATACATCTGAATTTGATAGCACAAACTCATGGGGAGAAAGAGAAGAAAGTTTTGCAAGTCATGCCAATGGTGAAGAAAAAGAAGAAAATTCAAGTCAATAAAATCACACCAGAAAATGGGATAGGAGTCACACAAGAGATGCAATTATTGGTGATCCAAATGCTGGTGTGAGGACTAGAAGTGCAACTTCCAATGAATGTCTACATGCATGCTTTCTTTAATAAATTGAACCTAAGAAAACTGAGGAAGCTCTACTTGATCCTGACTGGATATCTGCTATGCAAGAAGAGCTAAATAAATTTGAAAGAAACAAAGTTTGGAAGTTGGTTCCTGCACTAAAGAACAGAAGTATAATTGGAACAAAGTGGGTATACAACAACAAAATTGATGAAAATGGAATTGTAATAAGAAACAAAGCAAAGTTGGTTGTAAAAGGCTACTCACAGGAATAAGGAATTGATTATGATGAAAATTTTTCTCCAGTTGCAAGACTTGAAGCAATAAGGATCTTTCTTGCATTTGATGCACACTCCAACTTTAAAGTGTATCAAATGGATGTAAAGAGTGCATTCTGTTGTAAAAGACATGTAACACCCCCAAATCCGGGGTCGGGGATCCGGGTTGTCACAAGTTCCATTTCCCTTAATAATATTTAATCTTAATAATCAACCAACTACTGCGTACTGTGACCTCACAATATACACACACACCACAAGTTATAGTCTCAGAGATGAATATCCAAAATAACACAAGTCATTTTATTCCACAATTATAAGCCATTACACCTCAAAAGGGTTTCTGAATAAATTTACATATTTTTTGCCATTATTATAATTCATAAATATACATAAGTCTGGTACATCAAAAGTTGAAAGCCTAGCCTATTGGTAGTTCCAACCTCAGCCACAACGACATCAATGCCTACAGGAAACTGCGGAACATTTCCTATCCGCTCACGAATTGGGAGCTTGGTCATGTTCATCTTGTCTATCTATTGTTGTTTGATGAAAGAAGAAAGCAAGGGTGAGCAACAAGCCCACCGAAATAATATGTATAATAATTTACAATATATGAGCATTCTCATAGTACTCATGAAAGTCTTGGTCAAGAAGAAATGAACCAAGTTTGATATCTTAACGCGACCAAGTCACAAAATAATCAGTATATATGTATATATACTTTTCAAAATCTTGGAAATCCTCTTCCATGCATAATATACATAGGGTTCCAGTTTATAACCGTATAAAAATATCATTGCAAGGTGATCTCATATATCTAACCTTGTCTCAACGTTTTTCTTAAAATCTTTTTCATGCATAAGATAATCATTAACTAGATATAAGTTGAAAAGATGAAGTTACAAAATACTCCTATATACTTATATCTTTTCCAAATACTACTTGAACTACCACCGTTCAAGTTATAATCAGTTTCAAAAGGTCATCACACAGATGAGACTACAAGATAAGACTTGAATAGATTCAATCTTTGAAATATCATTTGAAAGAAATGAAGTTACGAGATACTTCATTAAGTCCCGATATATATATATTCACCTATATATATCTCTCATACACTCCTTGAAAACCTATGTTATGAAAATTATAAATAGAGTTTTAATATCCAATGAATTTGGAAAGAAGAAAGCTTTGGCATAAACCCGATATCTTGCTGATCTGGAAAAGATACCAATTAAGTAACCTTTTCTACTGTAGATGGATGAATTCCTCGTCGGTCATCACCCTGGCCGCATTAGGACCTCGCGCTAGACCGTTACCCGGCCACTCACGCGTGGATGGACTGTCACCCAGCCTCTTACACCTTCATAGACCGTACCCCGGCCTGTCGCTTATGCCGACTCAATTAGATGGACTTACTTCCCGAACGTTGGGCAAGTAATCAAATTATTTTCTCAAAACAGCAACCTCGTTGTGAATATAAAATACACCACAGAGCCGGATCCCTCAGATTTTTGAGCGAGTATTCAAATCCCCTTCGAAAGGAAGATCTTAAATTTGAAAACGAGTTTTGGGATCCGCTCTAACTTTTAATATCATTTGAAGACTCAAAAACATTTTAAAGAATGTTTAGAGTAATGATGATTTAATAAAATAAATCAATCCCGATATATTAGGAAATATCTGAATATTATTATTTAAATAATATTCCCATAAGGATAATCTTTATAAAAATATTTTAAGTAGAAGTTTTTGTTAGATATATTTGATAATGTCATGGCTAATATGATTTATGTTTAGTTTTCAGATCTTACTTAAACATGATAAGTCAGTACTTACTGGAAGTCAGGACTTAAGGATATCATTACTTATATTAACAGGAGATAATCATTAGAAGATGGATATCAGAACTTAAGTGCTGAAGTATGTTCAGATAAGGATAGTAGCTGATTAAAGGAAAGAAGATCGAGATAAACATAAGAAGAGATATGCATGAAGAAGGAGTTCTATGAAGAATAGAATACTTGGAAGAAAAGATATCTGATTGATATATTTTAGGAAGCAGAATTATATTCCATATCAATTAGCGATTATCTTGTAACTGTGTAGTATATAAACACAGACATAGGGTTTACACTAAAAGTGTTATCATATTCGAGAAGATTATTCATTGTAACCCTAGCAGCTCTCGTGATAATTATTCATCACTGAGAGGTAACAATTTCATACTGTAACAGAGTTTATTGTTTCAATAAATTTTGTTTTCTGTTACTTGAAATATTAAAAGTTCGATTTGATTGTATTTATACACTGTATTCACCCCCTCTACAGTGTGTGTGACCTAACAAGTGGTATCAGAGCCTATCTGTTAACGCACATACAGTTAAAGATCCAAACACAATCATGTCTGACACAGAAACTCCAACTAAGCCTACCAAAACTGAAGAACCACCAAAGACACAAATTCAAAGTCGGTATGAGACCATCAGAGTTCCCATACTGAGACCATCTGAATATCCTATATGGAAGGTGAGGATGACCATGTTCCTGGAAGCAACAGATCCAGAATATCTTGATAGAATCAAGGAAGGGCCTCACAAACCAACCAAGCTCGCTGTTGCAGTTGCAGGTGAAGCAGCAAAGACCGTACCAAAGGAGAAGAGTGATTATACTGCTGAAGATATAGCATCAATTGCTAAGGATGCTAAGGTACGACACTTACTGCATAGTGCCATTGATAATGTAATGTCAAACAGGGTAATTTACTGCAAGACTGCTAAGGAGATATGGGATGCTCTGGAAACAAGGTGTCAGGGAACCGATACAATTAAGAAGAACAGGAAGACAATACTCACTCAAGAGTATGAACACTTTGACTCAAAGGTTAATGAGTCATTGACTGATTTATATGATAGATTTGTCAAACTCTTGAATGATTTATCATTGGTTGATAAGGAGTATGATCTTGAAGATTCAAACCTTAAATTCCTGTTAGCTCTTCCTGAATGCTGGGATTTGAAGACAACAACAATAAGAGACAACTACAATCCTGATGAAACAACTCTTGATGAAATTTATGGAATGCTCAAGACTCATGAACTTGAGATGGAACAAAGAAGCAAAAGGAAAGGAGGAAAGTCAAGGACAATTGCTCTTAAGGCTGAAGAAGAATCCCCCAAGGCAGCTACCTCAAGGAAAGACAAGGGTACAGTTTTTTTCACAAAGTCTGATACTGAGTCATCAAGTTCTGAAAGTGGTGATGACTCAGATTCTGAAAGCTTGCCTGAGACTGATGCTGATGAGGAGATGATGGAGCTGTGTGCTCTTATGGTGAAAGGGATCACAAAGATTGCATACAGGAAGTTCAGGAAGGGAAAGAAGTTTTCCAGGAAAGGCACAAGTTCTGATAAAAAGAATTTCAGAAGATCTGAGGACAAAGGAGGAAAGTCTGATAGAGGAGATTATACCAATGTCAAATGCTATAACTGTGGTGAGAAAGGCCACATATCTCCTGATTGCAAGAAAGTGAAGGGTGACAAAGGCAAGGCTCTGGTCACAAAGAAGAAAAGATGGACAGACACCTCAGACTCTGAAAGTGAGGAGAACTATACTTTGATGGCAAATGCTGATATAGAAAGTGCTGAGAGCAGTTCTGAAGCTGCTGAAACAAAGGTACCTCAGACTACTTATGCTTTTCATACTGATGATATTAATGAGTTGAGAAGATATCTTAAAACCATGTTTGTTAGTTATAGAGATCAAACTTTAACATGTGAAAGATTAACTTTTGAAAATCTTGCTTTTAAGAAAAGAAATGATTTCTTAGAAAAAAAGTTAGTTATGTTCCATCAAACTCAGAAGGATAGAGATGATGCTTTTTATGTTAGGGATGAAGTGCTAAAAATGAATGAATCTCTAAAAACTGAGTTAGAAAAGGAAAGAGAGATTATCAGGACTTGGACTAACTCTGGCAGAACAACTCAAAATTTGCTAAGTAGTGAAAATTGGAAAGAGGGCTTAGGTTATGGAGAGGATAAGAATGATAAAGGAACTGTAGAAATTAAGCCTGTTGGTAAGCAAAAGCCAAAGTTAAAACCTGTTAAGTTTGTAACTGTAAAGTCTGATAATGAGAAATCAGAAGTTAAAGAGGAATTAACTTCTGACAAACTAAAACAGGAA
Organism: Apium graveolens; assembly: GCF_009905375.1. Classification (NCBI taxonomy): domain Eukaryota; kingdom Viridiplantae; phylum Streptophyta; class Magnoliopsida; order Apiales; family Apiaceae; genus Apium; species Apium graveolens. Next base: position 27,528 of record NW_027418035.1, read on the forward strand.
AAGACAGCTGAAGTAAACATAGGCTTAATGACTAAGAAGCAGCTTAAGCATAAGCTGAAAGATGTTAAGAATGCAAACAAGGTAAAATCACCTAGGAAAAATAGGAATGGAAAGGAAGGTGTGAATAAAAGCAATGATTATAAACCCGTTCCTGATGCTCCTAGGAAAACATGTCATAACTGTGGAAGTTCTAACCATCTGGCTTCTTTTTGCAGGAAGAATAAGAACATAAACTCCTTACCTTCAAAATCAGGAGTTAAGAGTCAGTCTGTTAGATATAAACCACAAAATCCTTGTTTTCATTGTGGTAGTTTATGGCATTCCATTTATACTTGTAAGGAATATCATAGTTTGTACTATGATTATTATCAAATAAAACCTTCTTTGAAGAAAGTTTCCATTGTTCCTTCTAGTGTAAATTCTGATTCAAAGTCTGATAGTGTAAGTTCTGATAAGAAAAATGTTAACATAAACTCTGATGCTAAATCCGCTGCAAATGTTAACAAACTTAATAAGGTCAAAGGATCCAAGCAAGTCTGGGTCCTTAAAACTAATCATTAGTGGTCTTTGTGATTGCAGGGCAACAGGAAAAATATTCTAGTTCTGGACAGTGGATATTCATGACATATGACTGGAAATAAAGCCCTGCTATCAGACTTTGTAGAGAAAGCTGGCCTAAGTGTTTCTTATGGAGATGGCAACATTGGAAAAATATTGGGATATGGCAATATTAATCTTGGGAATGTCATCATTAGAGAAGTAGCTCTGGTCTCAGGACTTAAACATAATCTGCTGAGTATAAGTCAAATCTGTGACAGAGGTTATCATGTTGATTTCTTTGAAGAACACTGTGAAGTTGTGAGTAAATCCAAAGGCAAAGTTGTTCTAAAAGGATACAGGCGTGGTAACATTTATGAAGCTAAGCTTTCAACAAGTACTGATGGTTCTGCAATCTGTCTGATGAGTAGAGCATCAATTGAAGAAAGCTGGAATTGGCACAAGAAACTCTCTCATTTAAATTTCAATAATATAAATGAACTAGTCAAGAAAGATCTTGTGAGAGGACTGCCAAAGTCAGTATTTGCTCCTGATGGCCTTTGTGATTCTTGTCAGAAGGCCAAACAAAGAAAATCTTCATTCAAGAGCAAGACTGAATCATCAATTCTTGAGCCTTATCATCTATTACATGTTGATCTATTTGGTCCAGTGAATGTCATGTCTATTGCAAAGAAGAAATATACGTTTGTCATAGTGGATGAGTTCACCAGATACACATGGGTGTATTTCTTGCACACAAAAAGTGAACCATGGAATTAAGCAGGAATTTTCTGCTCCTGGAACTCCACAGCAAAATGGAGTTGTTGAAAGGAAGAATAGAACTCTCATTGAAGCTTCACGTACAATGCTTGAAGAAGCAAAGCTTCCAACCTATTTCTGGGCTGAAGCTGTGCAGACTGCTTGTTTTACTCAAAATGCAACACTCATTAACAAGCAAGGAAAAACACCATATGAGATGGTGAAGAAAAAGAAGCCAAATCTGAAGTACTTTCATGTATTTGGATGCAAGTGTTTTGTTCTCAAGACTCATCCTGAACAGCTATCTAAATTTGATCTAAAAGCTGATGAAGGAATCTTTGTTGGATATCCACTTTCCACAAAAGCCTTCAGAGTCTATAATTTGAGAACAAGAGTGGTCATGGAATCTATCAATGTCTCTTTTGATGACAAGAATATTACTGGTCTTGAAGATTTTATTGATCATGATCAGCTGAGATTTGAAAATGAAGACTCAAGTTCTGATACTGAAAATCCTGATAGTCTAAGTCCTGATACTGTAAACTCTGATCGATTAAACTCTGATGTTATTGAAACTGTGGTGACTACGCCAAAGGAAGATGAACCTATGCAGGGGGAGCATACTCAAGAACATACCACATCTCAAGAAGCATCAGAACATACATCTGGCTCTTCAAGTTCTAATTCGTCAAGTTCTGATAAGCCAAGTTCTGATAGTTCTGAAAATCTAAATTCTGAAGAATCCAACTCAGAGAGCATAGTTTCAGGGGGAGCATCAGAAAATGAAAATAAAGACAGCATGGATCATGGGGGAGCATCCAGTTCTAGAGAAAACCTTCCATCTGCAAGGAAGTGGACTAAATCACATACACCTGATTTGATAATTGGAAATCCTGATGCAGGTGCCAGAACTAGAATAGGTACTTTAAACGAATGTCTTTACAATTCTTTTCTCTCTCAGACTGAGCCAAAGAAAGTGGAAGAAGCTCTTCAAGATGCTGATTGGGTGCAAGCAATGCAGGAAGAGTTAAATGAATTTAAAAGAAACAAAGTCTGGACCCTAGTGCGAAGACCAAATAATAGATCTGTTGTTGGTACAAAGTGGGTGTTCAGAAATAAAATTGACAGTGATGGCATAATTACAAGGAATAAGGCAAGGCTGGTTGCAAAAGGATATTCTCAACAAGAGGGAATTGATTATGATGAAACATTTGCACCAGTTGCTAGGTTAGAAGCCATAAGGATATTTTTGGCTTATGCTGCTCACAAAAAGTTTATTGTCTTTCAAATGGATGTGAAAAGTGCTTTTCTCAATGGAGAATTGGAGGAGGAAGTATATGTTGAACAACCTCCAGGCTTTGTAGATTCCAAACATCCAGATTATGTCTACAGGCTTGATAAAGCACTTTATGGACTTAAGCAAGCTCCTAGAGCATGGTATGAGACCTTAGCTCAGTTTCTTCTGGAAAGTGGATTTAACAGAGGGACTATAGACAAAACACTGTTCTACCTCAACCATGGAAATGACTTACTTCTGGTCTAGATTTATGTTGATGATATCATTTTTGGGTCTACAAATGACAGACTTTGCAAGAAGTTTGCCAAACTGATGCAGTCAAGGTATCAGATGAGTATGATGGGGGAACTTAGCTATTTTCTGGGCCTTCAAGTCAAACAGAATGAATAAGACACTTTTATTTGTCAAACTAAGTACACCAGAAACTTGCTGAAGAAATTTGGAATGCAAGATTATTCAAGTGCATCCACTCCCATGGCTACTGCAACAAAACTGGATAAGGATACTGGTAAATCAGTAGATATTACTGATTACAGAGGTATGATTGGCTCTCTACTCTATCTAACTGCTAGTAAACCTGATATCATGTATGCTACCTGTCTTTGTGCAAGATTTCAAGCAGATCCAAGAGAACCTCACTTAACAGCTGTGAAAAGAATTTTCAAATATCTTAAGGGAACAGCTGATCTGGGATTATGGTATCCCAGAGAATCAGATTTTAAACTAATTGGTTACTCAGATGCAGATTTTGCAGGTTGCAAAATTGACAGGAAAAGCACAAGTGGAAGCTGCCAATTTCTTGGAGACAGATTGGTTTCTTGGTTTAGCAAGAAACAAAAGTCAATTTCCACATCAACTGTAGAAGCAGAATATATTGCTGCAGGAAGCTGTTGTGCACAGATTCTTTGGACGAAGAATCAGTTACTAGATTATGGGTTAACATATTTCAAAATCCCTATTTACTGTGATAATCAAAGTGCTATTGCTATGACAGGTAATCCAGTTCAACACTCTATGACAAAGCACATCAGCATCAGGTACCACTTCATCAGGGAACATGTAGATGAAGGTACAGTGGAATTGCACTTTGTTCCAACAGATCAACAACTAGCAGATATCTTCACAAAACCATTGTGTGAAGCTACTTTTACAAGATTGGTAAATGAACTTGGAATGGTTTCAGGTTCTTTCTCTAAATCTGCTTAGTTTTGTTCTGTTGCATCAGACTTTATGATCATTATTTACAGAATTCAATCTCTTTGTGTATTATGTGCTTAATTGAAAAATATGTTTAAGTACTGACTGTTGTCTGATCAATATTTCTAAACTCTGATAGTGATATGTCTGTTTAGGTAACTATTCAATCCTATGAGGATAACTGTGCTAGATGCTGACCTAGTAGTCTTCAATAAACAAGGGATCCCATGTAAGAAGTAATTATTTCTGTGGAAATATATTGACACAAGCAAATTCTGATAATTGAGCTTAGTTGAGTTTACTTTGTCTATCTTATTACTAAGTCACAAACTAGAATAATGTTATTCATCTGTTAAGTTCTGATGCTAGTAAATCTGTTGAATGAACTAAGTGCTGATAAACCTCACTTATCAAAAGAAAAAGAAAGCGAAACAAGGATTAAAAATCAGGTACTCCTTTGAGATCTAGAGTAAAAATGTGGAAGGGAAGACCTAAGTGCATTGCTGGTATTAAGTAATATGCATCAGAAAAGCAAATAAACTATTTTCTTGGTGACTTTTCACACTCTATGATTACTGGAGAAATACTCTGATAATAGCATAAATTCTGATAAGCAGTCGTGACTCACTTACACTGAGAAGCCACTGTAAAAAGGAATTTAAAAAGATGCACAAAATTAGCACACAATAGTTGAGGTGGACTCAAGCATGAACTCATTCAACAGTAGGTTTCAGGATAATGACAGCTCTTTAGCAAAGTTTTAGTTATGCCTTATTTCTAAGATGTACAGAAGTGAATCAGACTTTACTCCTTGTCTGATATTTAGCTTAATGCACACACTAAACACTTCATATTAATGATGAAAATCACTGTGGTGATCTATGTTGTTTTAGATGAACAGTCATTGTGTCATAATGCACAAATTCTGTGGACAAGTTCTGATTGCATGTTCTGATGATTATGTTCTGAAGAATATAAATCAGAATTTGTGTGAGGACTTACTAAGATAGGCATTCATTTTTCGAGTTAAGAGATTATGTTCTGATGACCGTTAAGTTCTGATATAAGTCTAAGTTCTGATATTAACGTCTGATTCTTTACTTGACTTATTTGTGGATAAAATATGGAAACAATCTCAGTTTAAACCAGAAAATGTTGAAGTGGAAGATTAACAGTCATTATATTTAGGGATAGTGGTACTCGTACATGAACAGTCAACTTTTACTTGTTTCTTGTGCGCATTAAACCTTGTTTTCCCTTTCCAATGAATGTTTTTCTTTTTCCAAGTCTGGGGAGACGAGGTAAAATTAATTCTACCTGTCAGCATTAAATTTCTTTGTGTCTCCTGACATTCTCTTGCCTATATAAACAACCACTTCACATCAGCCTTCTCATCAACTCTTTTATCACAAACTCACCTTCATACTTTTTCTATCAAAAACACCATGGTCAGATACAATATGTTTTTGAACTACGAAACCTTCAACATGGAGCTGAGTTGTGCCGATTGGCAGCAGGAATGGCACGTTACTGCCATTCCTGATGAGATATGGGACTCCGTTCCCCAGGAGGTACTCACCCACCTCCTGTTCTTCTATATGGATTACCATCGCCATCTGGAGCGATTGGAGGAGGAAAGGCTGGAAGCTCTCCGCCAGCAAGAGCGAATCATATGACTCGCTATTCTGTTTGTCGAGAGTAGGAAGAAGAAATGATTTATTTTCTTCTTCCTGTTTTTCTTCATCATCAGCCTTGCCCTGCTTCTTGAGCTAGGACAAAGGCTGTTGACATTAGGTTTAGCAGCTTAGGGAAATCTTGTACAAGTTCTGATGTAATTTAAATTTCATGAATGTATTCTCTTGTTATATTAATGAAATTTGTTTTTGTTTCAAGATCCTGTCTCTGAAATATTTTGTAATGCATTGATAAATCCTGATCCGTATTCATATTCTGATGACCATATAAATTCTGTTCTAATTAAGTTCTGATTTTATTTTATCAGTACTTGCTCATCTGATTTATTATGGTCATTTTCACTCGAATTTTTTTTATCTTGATGTTGCAGTGAAAAATAATTAAATAAGTGGGAACATTTTCAATTTTGAATTAAAACTGTTTTACCTTGATTAATGGAATAACTGGGTAAGTGGAACGGTTTTTCCTTGAAAAACTGCAAGTAGGTAAGTAATGATTACTGTTTTCTCGTGCCCATTAACTATTCATTTTTACTGCATGTCTGATAGGTGTCCAACAGTTACATTTTTTTTCAAAAGTATAAGTAAGACAGAGAGAGGATTTTTTAATCTTTTATTTCCCTTCATACTTTTTCTCTCTATTTGCTTTTACTCTCCTTTTTCTTCTAACGTTGTTTTTCATATAGACATTCTATCAAACACCTAACAGGCACTTACACATCTCGATTAATTTCATGGCACCAAAGGATTTAATCATTGATGGAGCTAAATTTGTTCCAAACAACTATGCTGCAATTCTTGATAATGCTGAAGCTCCGTCTGAATTGCATTTTGTGCAAGACCTTCTTGCACACAGTAAAATCGGGTATGCATTGACCCAACCTTCCGTCTTCTCAAGCCAACAAGTTCTGACACTTTGGAGGACTGGAAACTTTGATAATGGTGGTCCAAATGGTACTCCTAGTATTGTTTTCGAAGTGGGTGATTCTCCATATGCAGTCACTCCTGGTACAATACGTAAGGCTCTACATCTCCCAGAAGGATGTACTTTTTCAATTCTAGAGGAATCAGCTCTTCAGGAGTTAATGGCCAGTTTGGTGTATGAACAGAGTTTGGCAAAGCTTGGGCAGTTGAAACGGGCTCATATCAGAAGGGAATGGAGCTTCTTCTTTGACTGCATCACTAAAGCTTTTAGGAACAAGTGTTCGAATTTTGATGCCATCCCCATAATGAGTCAGCACATCGGGTATGCCATTATAAACCAAACTCATTTTGATTTTGCAACGGCTATAATTGGTTTTATTGGGGATAGGATGACAGAGGATAGAAATGTTGTCTACTTTGCTAGATTCTGTTAACTTATATATACTTTTTGTACTGATGATCCTCAACTAACCAGTACCTCAACTCCACCTTTTAAAGTTGCGAAATGATACTTTAATGATCTGGTACATGCTGACACTAAGAAACCAGTGGTTAGACCTTTACAGATTCCTCAGTCTGTAAAACAGATCTTAGTAAATGCTGATCCTGATACTTATAAATCTGTTTATCCTGATGTCCAACCAACAACAACCTCCCAAACACCACAACAACCATCAGCACCTACCATCCATACTACTCAACCTACACTAAGGCAATATCTTAGATCATATCTCTCAACTTCACAGACAGTTCAACCCTTATCCTCAGAACCTCCTGTGAACCCTTCATCTTCCAAGCCAAAGAGGACAAAGACTGTTCCTCAAACACCTCAAAAGAGAAGGAAGATTGATTTGAGAGATTAATCTGATACTGAGGAACAGGTTCCTTCTTCAGAACCTGTTGTTAAAGAAGCTGAGAAAGTGACTTCTCAGACGGATTCTGGAATTGGGGGATCTAGGCTTCTCAAGAGGCTTAGAAGAATGACTGTTCCTGAAACTCCCAAGGAATCCATATCTACAAAGAGATACAAGAAACAGAGGGCAAAAAGGCCAGTTTCAGATGATGAAGAAGCATCAGCTAAGGAAGGGGATCAGGAATCTCTGATCTCACAAGAAAAGGAATCTGCTCCAGTCCCTACTTCTCCATCAACTTCACCTCAGGAAGCTGTTACTGAAAAGGCCAACACACCATCTGTGTCTCCTGCTCAAAAGTCTGTATCTCCTGTTAATACAGGCACAAGTGCTGATATAGATATTCGGACCTTGGTTGTGCCTGGAGTCATTTGCTTAGAAGCTCCAAAAGCAACTAATCTATCAACAACACCTGTTACTGATGCTGCTCAAACTCCAGAATTATCTACTACACCTTCTCTGCATCTAGATGCTGATGATCAGAATATAGGTGAGCATCAGGATATGGCTGTTGATCAGAACTTGGAACCAGATCAGCAATTAGAGGATGCTGAAGCCTCCATTGTTACTCACACTGTTGTTCTATCAGAATATTCTGATTCTGTAAGTTCTGATGCTGCAAATGCTGGAGATACTGGTGATGCTGCTCCAAATGCAGATGCTGATGAAGCATGTCCTTCAGAACATGCTCCTCAACAAACTATTCTTAAATCTGAACTTGTTAAGAAGTTTGTTACCAGAGAAGCACCAGTGTCTTGGAGTGAAACTCCTGCAGGACAAGAGTGGACTAAGGAATGGAACTCAGTTTCCTGTGTTCCAAATGCAAAGCATCTTGCTGAGCACTTGACAAAAGCTGATGAAATGTTAAATTCTGATGATTTCAAAACCCAGCTTAGAGTCACTGCATTGAGTACTAAACATTTACAAGGTCTCCATTCAACTACTCATGCAAAGCTACACAAGATTCAGGAAGAATTCATCAAACAGGACCAAATTCAGATAATTGACAAGAAAAAGTTCTTCCAACCTACCTTTGACAGGATTGCTTATATAGAGAAGACTCAAGAGAAACGGGTTAAATATCAAAGTAGTCACTGAAGTGAAGGCCATATATCACTTCCTCCACTAATCATAACGAGGTATCATTTTGATCACTAAAGTCACATAAATATCAAATAGATAACTCTAAAAATGCGATTATAAAGTAAATATTATCATCTGTTATGTTCTACACATTTTTCTTCAACGCTGTTATAACCAAATGAAAAGTTGTGAACTCTAGTATTTTAGATAATATATCTAGATTTTAAAAAAATTATTTACTATTTATTTTAAATTTTATAGTTATTTTATCTTACTTAATTAAAAATAAATAGTAAATAAAAGTTTTAAAATCTAGATATATTATCGAAAATACTAGAGTTCATAACTTTTCATTTGATTATAGTAGCGTTGAAAAAAAATGTGTAGAACTTAACAAAAGATAATATTTATTTTTTCGTCACATTTTTGGAGTTATCTATTTGATAATTATACGACTTTAGTGATAAAAATGATACCCCGTTAAGATCAGTGAAGGAATTGATATATCACTTTCACTTTAGTGACCAATTTGATATTTAACCCCAAGAGAAACAACAAGCTCAGATTGATGATATTCTGAAAAATCAAGCTTCTCAGCAATCTCAACTTACTGAAATCCAAGCCTCAGTGGAATTGCTTGTCTCTCTTCTACTACCTGCTGATGCCAAAAAGGGGGAGAAAGTAATTAAGTCCAAATGCAAGACTGACAAGACACTGAAAGGGAAGGATGATGAAAAGGATGATCAAGGAAACCCTGGAATGGGTAGAGGTCATAGTCAAGGTAGAGGTTTCTCATCAAGAACAGTTGAAATCACAAGTCACAGGACAAGTTCTGATACTGGGAAAATAATTAGTTCTGCTACTGATAAAAGGGTAAGTTCTGATGAATTTTTAGATCTTGATGAAGAAATGTCAAGACAGTTATTTCTTCAGGAAAATCCAGGAATGGACTTGGAGAGTTTAATGGAAGAAGAAGCCAGACTTAAATCAGAAAAAGTCACATCTAAATCTGAAGCTTCTGATAAAAAGACACTTCCAAAACTCAAAGGCATTGTGATAAAAGAAAGGACAAATACTGAAGCAACATTGGCTAAATCACAACCGCAGATAGATCCAAGATCCAAGGGTAAAGAAAAGGTTGGTGAACCTATCAAGGTTTATGTGCCTCCTGAGAATGAAGAAATCACTGATAAAAAGGATGATCTTGCTCTAACTTCGAGAAAAGTTCTTAAAACAACCTCTGACATGGCTCAAGTTGTTCAGAGTCAAGAGACTGTAAGTTCTGATATTTTGAAGAAGAAAGTAACCTCTGACATGGATCAAGTTAACTTGATATCAGAAGACAGACCAAAGACACTCCTACCAGGATTCACTAAAGCAAAACAGACTCAACCTTTGAAGACTGCTGCAAGTGGTTTTGAAGCAAGAGTAGTTACAGGAAAGGAAGCAAGAGATAAAACTGGATTGGGAAGTGCTGATGAAAGAAGAATACAGAACACTACCAATGATCCAACTTCCTTGAGTGAACCAGGTATTGGAGCAACTCCTGAGAGATTGAATCAACTGGAATCTGTACAAATGGTTTACCATGCCTACTTGAAAGAACACATCTTGTTGTACTTCATGACAGATGGTAGGGTTTATCATATAAGGCAAAATGTCATTCCTTTGAAGTATTTTGAAGAATTGGAGCATGTACTATTCTTACTTCAAGTGGATGACAGATTGACAAGAAGTGCTACAAACTATTTGAAGGATCAGATTATGAGACAGAAAAGACTTTATTCTGTTAAGTCTGGTAGCACATATGTTCCAAAGTACAGAGATCACAAGGGTGATATAGTTGAAATGAAACCCAACACTGCTCAAATTATAACTACCTTTCTGGGTTACAGGGCTGTGGAATTCAATCTTGAGTCTGATAAAGCTTATTTGATCAGACTAGATCAGGATATAAGAAAAGCAAAGATTAATGATCTCAGGGCTGCAATCTTTCAAATTGGTGAAGATAATGCAGAGCTTAAAGATGCTAAAAGGAGAATGATTGATGAACTTAGATATGTTGAGAGATGTTTGTTGAAGAACTATCTCAGATCTACTCCTGACATCAGAGAGATCAGAAGATGAAGCCAAGTCAAGATCTACAACTGCTTAAATTCTGATATTTGTACAGACTGAAGTTTTTATCAGAAGTTAAAGATTGGTAAAGCTTTAAGGACTGTAAGTTGTAGTTATCTAGTCTAATTCTCATGCATTTGTACTTAATGTTTTTGACATCATCAAATATATGTTAAACTTGTATATTTTGCTAATTTACAAGTTGGGGGAGATTGTTAGATATATTTGATAATGTCATGGCTAATGATTTATGTTTAGTTTTCAGATCTTACTTAAACAGGATAAGTCAGTACTTACTGGAAGTCAGGACTTAAGGATATCAGTACTTATATTATCAGAAGATAATCATCAGAAGATGGATATCAGAACTTAAGTGCTGAAGTATGTTCAGATAAGGATAGTAGCTGATTAAAGGAAAGAAGATCGAGATAAACATAAGAAGAGATATGCATGAAGAAGGAGTTCTATGAAGAATAGAATACTTGGAAGAAAAGATATCTGATTGATATATTTTAGGAAGCAGAATTATATTCCATATCAATTAGCGATTATCTTGTAACTTTGTAGTATATAAACACAGACATAGGGTTTACACTAAAAGTGTTATCATATTCGAGAAGATTATTCATTGTAACCCTAGCAGCTCTCGTGATAATTATTCATCACTGAGAGGTAACAGTTCCATACTGTAACAGAGTTTATTGTTTCAATAAAGTTTGTATTCTGTTACTTGAAATATTAAAAGTTTGATTTGATTGTATTTATACACTGTATTCACCCCCTCTACAGTGTGTGTGACCTAACAGTTTTAAAACTCATACTTGAAATGAATAATAAATAACAAAAGATATACTTATACGAAAGTACGATCTTTATTTAAATAATCGAAATAAGTTTGATTATTATTCGAAACTATCGAATATACCTTATTGGATTACTAGTTATAGAAAACTATATATGTAATATATATATTATACTCGGGAACATCGACTCCCGGTTTAGAAAAATGTTCACCTTCGGGTCCCCTATACTAAGGGTATACGCAACTACTGCTTATCTCTAGTATAGGTATTATGCAACTTATAAGCATTTGAATTGATAATAGAATATCAAGATTACGAAACAGGCATGCATATAAATATCATATCACATGCTCCAATATATCGCAAGACTTTCCTAATAATAACCATGCACTTATCTCAAGATAATGCATCAATATATTACATCACAACAACAGTATAACGGGTATAAAACTTGCCTGAGCGTTCCGGGGTAGACTTAAGCTTAGAGTTGGTCCGATAATCTATGAGCAACAACATAAGTCGGAATTAAACCACGGTCGCTTAAGAAACTAGACTTTAACCGGTTGGACCCTAACGTTCACTTTTGCGCTTAACGATTCACATAAGTCGCTCGAGTAACCTCGGCTCCACCATTTTTATAAAATTAATCGTTACGAATTTTAAGGCGACTCTTTCATGAATACTCTACCAACTGCCTAACCCACCTTACATAATAGTTTCGTAATCCAATTAGTCTTTTAAGGGCCTTAAACAAGGTCTCAAAGTAAATCGAGGGGGAAAAGGTTCGTTCGCGAAACCCCGTAACTTAAAACGATCGTTTCTCCTAAACCGTACATCGGATTCAAGCGAACCATATACCAAAACGAAGCTTACGACACGATCTAGCTAAAAATGGAAAAGTTACAGATTGGTCAGTGAGTTATCTGGTCCGAGATTCATGTACAACAGTCTAAGGAAAATGGGCATTACGACGACTATGTTTACGAGTTTTCCAAGTTTCTCACTACACCAAAACCTCACCAAACAACCCATAATTATTAACACATCAAAACCTCAACTAAATAATACTATACCAGTCCTTATTCTCCAGATTCTTCATCTCAACCAACCACAATCAAGTTCTATTAACTATAACAAGATTCATTCACCAAATCACTCCAAATTCAAATCAAACTACTAATAATCAAAGATCATGCTTCTCATTTAGAAAATCAACCATCAAACTCACTAATAATCAAATTAAAGGCTAGAGTTTGAAGTTTATACCTTCCTTGGGAGGTGTTAAGTTGCTAGGAAGCCTTAGGGAGCCTCCTACAAGCTTGATCTTTCCAAAGAAATCAAGAACACAAAGTTAGGCTTTGAAGTTTCTAAAAGTCCGATTAAAAGAACTGTACAAATGAGGGTCTTACCATGATTATTTGGACAAGACTTGTGAACAAGAGTTGTAGGCCACCTTAATACATTTCCAACGAGCTATATAACACAACATTTGAGTGAGTATTGAAGGAGATATGGCAGTTTGAAGTTGCTGAGTTTGTTTTGGCCGAGAGCTTCTTCTTGCAAGGTCAACTCTTCTCTTTTTGATTTATGTTATTTGCTTGGTTAAATCTTCTTTTTGTCTTGAAATTTTTTTTAATCTTTTTACCATGGTTAATTTTGTATGGCCAAAAATCACCCAACAAACAAAACTCCTTTGTCATGCTTATGCAAGCAAGCTTGTGTCATGTGATGACATCATCATCCACTACCTTTTTTATTAATCCCTTAATTACTTGGCTAATGACCACTGATCTGTTATACGGTTCGCTTATCTTTCATTTTCGTTCGTCGTTTGAGGGATCATATCCGAGATCTTATTACTTGGGTTTTCTTAAACCTTTCTCAATATTTTATATTCCTTTTATGATCCTCTCTTATAATCCTTGAATTTAAATCCTTTTAATCATGTTACCTTATACTCAATTCTTTCTGTATCTTGTGGATTTTCGGGAAAAATCAAAGTGTTCGAATTTTGATTCTGACGATCTTTACATACACTCATTTATTTTATGGAATAATAATACGACCTTAGAATTTCCATAACAGTACTCCTATATAGCGTGGTCTGATAGTTTTCCTTAATCAGCATCATCAGCAAAAAGTTACTATTCATCAGTGTTTCAAAAATTCCAAAAATTGGGGTTATTACAGTCTCCCCTCCTTAAAAGGATTCCGTCCCAGAATCAGATAGAAAACAGTTGGGGATGCTTTTCTAGCATTGCGCTTTCTAACTCTCAAGTCAATTTTTTTTTCCACATTGTGGTTTTACCACAAAACTCTGACTAGTCTGATAACCCTGTTCCTAAGCACTTGCTCCTTTCAATCCATAACCCTTACTGGTTGCTCCATATAGGTCAAGTCTGGTTGCATGTCCATGCCCTCGTATTGTCCTATATATCCGATATTCAGATTATGCTTCCTTAATATTGATATGTGGAACACATTATGAATTTGCTACAGGCTTGGGGTAGGGCTACTTTATTTGATAATTTCCCAATACGTCTTAATATATCCAAGGGTCCAACAAATCGTGGACATAGCTTTCCTTTCTTTCCAAACCTCAACAATCCTTTCCAAGGGGATACCTTTAACAACACTAGGTCCCCTATTCCATACTCTTTGTCCTTTCGAGTCAAATCAGCATACCTCTTATGTCCATCTTGGGCTACTACAAGCCGTCCTCTGATTAGATCTATTATATCCCTGGTCCTTTGGACTACTGCTGGTCCGAGCATCTTGCGCTCTACAACTTCATCCTAACATAAGGGAGATCGACATTGTCTTCCCTCAAGGATCTCATAAGGCGACATCTCGATAATGACATATGATCTATTGTCGTAAGAAAATTCAATCCGCGATAAATGATCATTCCAAATTCTTTCAAGTCTATTGCACAGACTCTCATCATAGCTTCTAGCACTATAGCTTTTGCTTCTCAATACTCCTTCTTTTCTTGTTCGTAAGCGTTACTATCTTCTATACCAAATTTTATACTGATTATACTTTTGCTCGTTACCGTTATATAATCTTTTAATAATCGTGCCAACCTTAGTATCACGAACGCGTTAGAATCGGAATACCACCACACTGGTACCACTTCATCTCTAGCTGCCTCCATTTTCGAAAGCTTGGTCATTCATATAGAAGTAAAAGAATTTATTGAGAGATCACTATGATAATGAACACTTGTTACATCGCATAGTTAGTACAGAAGGTGGCCAACCTTTAGTACTTGACAAGCAATTAAACAATAGATGGTATCCTACTAGGATTCTATCACACAGATAGATAGTCATTCGGCAATACCTCCCCTTCTGGAAGGGTTGTTCTTCTCAGCTTATATGAAATGAAAAGGAGAGAAAAGAACGAATTGAAGAGAATCGTATATATAAAAAATATATGCCACAAAATATCTGGCTTGGAATCTACCTCTGAACTATAGAGGTTTGTCATAGGAGAACAAAACATATACGTATATATATCAACATCAAGTATTATAGCATCGTATTTTACATTCCTAAATATTTTTGCTATTCTGTCCATCATTCTATGGACCCATGCTCTAGCTTATACACAATCACCCTTGAAACTTCCTCGACAACGAAAATCGAATCTGGGATTTCATTCTAGACCTCATCGTTACTAGAATTTATTTATATACCACAACCTTCTTCGTATGGGTAATACTACTCTTTATCGATAAGAAGGAACAAATATATCATATGTAAATGTTCGGCTTAGTCGGTCTATCATTAATAACTTATACATCACCACGACCCGATTAGTTGTACTCAATCTCAACGCTCATTACATTACAACTCTCACAGTTGTCATCATCTAAATATTCATAGAATCGTTGATGCATTACTATAGTCCACCACAAACCTACGGTAGTCATTTGTTTTCCTCAGAATCTTAATATCTAATCATACGGAGTCCATATCTGCCGTATAAAAATCTTTTAAGGAGTTAACATAATCACCATTCATGATTCATGAAGAACACTCCAGATCCTGACATACATTCATAACATGAAGCAGATAAAATTGCAGAAGAGTTTCAATCAAAGCAACTATAGCAGGTTAATACCATTCTTAATCATATGCCTTCAATAGAAGACTTAACTCAAAGGTTTGTTAAGTCCTTTTTGAAACATGGTCCTGGCTTATTCTCAAGATAGTACCTTCTAAGATAGGTAGCCCGCTCACAGCGATAACATGAATTAAATCTTTACCAGACTGCTATTATGGTTGAGTATTGCACAATCATCAGAAGGAATATCAATCTTTCACACCATAATACCACCTTCACGGCTTTAACCATCATTACTATATTCCTCTGGCACGAGCGCCTATAATTTCTCTTTTACAGTTAGAGTGTCGGCCACCTCATTGGCCTTTCCTGATAGTAATAGTTCCTTATAATCAATGTCTTTTGAACGATCTCCAACTAAATTTTCTACCTCATTTCCAATCACTGCTTGTGTGAAAATCCTCTTCCTTAAGCTTTGGTGAAAAAAAATTCACCGTTTTTCCATAAATTATTGCCTCGGTCTTTAGATGTGAACATTGCCACGACTGACTCTCGATCATACTTAGGACGTCTCTTATCTTGGGTCCTTCTTGTTTTCACCAATCTCGACCCTCATTGGATCAATCTATACTTTCTTATGGTTCAACACGTGCCCCACCTGGCATTATTATAATTACGTCATATTTCCTTTATCAAAATTTCTATGCTTGAGAACTTTGAATACTACCTTTCTCCTTGTAAAACCTCTAAGGTTATCCTTAAATCCTTCATTCCGTACTACCCAAACTCATAATATCCCTATTAAGGGTGAAATGCCAACCTTTATACATTCCCCTAGGGTTGATCTCAAGTTATCGGGGTTTTATCCTTAATTCCACCTTTAAAAGATACTTATACTCTTCCATGGATAAATCAAGTTATATATCCTTGATAGATTATTTTATTCAATCATTGTCACCTCGATAGTCTATGCCTAATTTTATAATAATATCCTTATCCAAAATGAGGTCAATCCATGTGGCCTCCAAAAGATAACAACGGTTATCCACTTTTCTTGCCTGATTTGGTAATGATAACAGGGATGTTCTGGAAGATATTGGTCGTGTTCAACGTGAACTTCTTTTTACTAAATCCTCATTTACTTCTGTTACTTATCTCAACAGCCACCTCAATGTTGGGACATCTTTTATAACTGGCGTCTCCTTTTCTAGGTATCAAGTCACATGTCTTACATACACTTCACATTCTTGAAGGTCACTTCCTTCATCCACTTTCCTAATTTCTTGCTTTCATGTCTCCTCAGTCCATCCGTGTTTCCTTATTAATCCATCGATCTATCTTAAAGTTTCATCGAATACTCTCAATTTCAAGGGGATTAACTATACGTATCGCTTACGCCTTCAAACCTTGAATTTATCTCATGATCAGTCACCATCGCGCTGATGATGACACACTTCTCTATATTTATTGCAAGGGTTTCTTAGGGTTTCCCATACCTAACTCCCTTATCACTTCTCAACTCTATTTTCTTTATATCCCTTTATACTCCTTCCCTTTTCAGTCTTTTATTTTCATTTCTATTACAATCATTACATGAACCAACACAACATAAGCATTGATTTCAAACATCCCGTCATTCTGGATTCGTGTCCTCAGAACGAATCTTGACAACTTTTATAACTTAGATTCATAATTCATCATACTCGTCCGCATTTGTTCTGGCTCTAAAGCTTTTACACTACCTTCATAACCTTGGGAAGTACTTTCCCGAAAACAATTGATTGAACTTTAATCAGTTTATTATAACCTCTGGCTCCGTGCCTTTCTTGGCCTTTCACAAGCGGGTGGCCTCTCTTTTAGGAAGGTAAGTGAAAAAACAGTCATTTGCACTTCGTCAATCATTTAGAATCTCAAATGATTCCTCTATTTCCTTTAGCCAGGCTCTTGCCTTGACTGGGTCAACTTGTTCCTTGGAACTCTGAGAGCTTAGTGACTTAAAGGTCCTGAAAGAATTTCCTACCGCATTGTTTCCTCAGGGTGGTGTTTGGGAATAAAAGTATAATTTTTTGTTTAGGCAGGTCCATGAATTGCCCTATAGGAGTACCATCCCGGTTCTCCCTATCTTGCTCGAATTCTGTTTTCTCAGTATGAAATGTTTCATCCTTCTCCCATAATCAGGGTTATCTTATACGTTAAAATCCTTGTTTTCCATTTCATTATGTTATGGGTTCTTTCTATCTTGATGGCGACCTCCCTGACTATCACATTCAAGGTTTGCCCTAAATCTTATTTCTCGAACTATGGCTTTCATCTAATATCTCGTCCTTAAGCTCTTGAACGTTTGGAGCCCAAATTCTGTAGGAATACCTCATTATTCCCTTATCATCTTTCTCGGTATTAAGCTCTTCTCTATTTGTTGGCTCTCTACCTTCATTCATCACTTTTTCTTGGCACAATATGATCTTTTCCAATAATTCGGGTTGTATTGCAATCTCAAACAGCTTTTCGGTACTGGCTCCGGTTACCTTCACTTCTATTTCCATTTTCTCAAAATCTCTTATCAACTCTCCCAATGACATTTTCATCTTGAGTCTCTCTTTTATACTTAGAGCATTAGCCACCATTTTGGCTTTCCCTGGATGATAAAAGTCTCATAATCGTAATCCTTGATTAGCTCTAACCACTTCCTCTGGCGCATGTTGAGCTCTTTCTGCGTGAAAATGCACTAGAGCACTTATGGCTTGTGTAAATCTCGCACTTCTCTCCATACAAGTAGTGCCTCCAATATTTAGGTCAAAACTATTGCCACGAGCCCAAGTTCATGGGTGGGGATATCGAATTTTATATTCCCTTAATTGTCTTGACGCGTACGCGATTACCTTGATGTGCTGTATAAGAAGCACCCTAATTCCTTATGCGAAGCGTCACTACACATCACAAAATATCCTTTTCCATCCGGCAACGCCAACATAGGGGATGTCACCAATCTTTGCTTCAGTTCTTAAAACTTGTTCTCGCATTTCTCTTTCCATTCGAACTTCTCAGTCTTACGAGTAAGCCGCGTTAAAGGGCTACTATCTTTACAAACTTGAACGAACCTCCGGTAGTGACCGGCCAATCCTACCTCTGGTAGTCGCCCTAACCATGGTCATCAATTCCTCAGTGGTCCTTTATTCATTCTTGTCAGGATCCTCCACGGGATTCTTCTCAGCAACAATCCCTTCTAGGACAAGATCCTCAACCGCTACATCCTCAATATGAACATCATCCGGTCCCGCGTTAGGACGCTCTATCGGATCCACAATCTGATCTCCAATAAGTAATAAAACATCATCGCGTTGTTGCTCCTCAACCTCAAGGTTCGGAGTCCCGCTTCCATATATGATAACGAACTACACTTCTATCACGATATTTATAAGGGTTCCCATAAGGGTTTTAACTGTCAGTACTACGTTAGGTAGTCCGACTATGAACTTGGCAAGAGTTCTTATTATCTTAGTGAACTTATTATTTTAACGTCACATTATCTCTGAGGTTTATAACGCTTAGCTCTGATACCATTTCTGTAACACCCCTAAATCCGGGGTCGGGGATCCGGGTTGTCACGAGTTCCATTTCCCTTAATAATACTTAATCTTAATAATCAACCAACTACTGCGTACTGTGACCCCACAATATAGACACACACCACAAGTTATAGTATCAGAGATAAATATCAAAAAATAACACAAGTCATTTTATTCCACAATTATAAGCCATTACATCTCAAAAGGGTTTCCGAATAAATTTACATATTCTTTGCCATTATTACAATTCATAAATATACATAAGTCTGGTACATCAAAAGTTGAAAGGTTCGAAAACTCGGTAAACTCAACAACTCGTTAAAAACTCGATAACCTCGAACTCGTTAAATTGGGATAAGATCGAAAACTAGATAAAAAATTTGAAGCTCGAAAATTTGAACTCATTACACACATTTAAAAAAAACAGTTGTATGTTGTAGCTCATATCACCCATTTAGAAAATAAACTTTTGTCTGTAGAAATTTATTACAAGAGTTCTCTGATCTCATTTTTGTTGTGTGTTTTGGTACACAACAATGTTTGTCTGACACAAAGTATTGTATGGCTTGTTTTAATGCTATACTCTCGAAAATAGTCTACACAACGGTTTTATGAGTTTGTAAAAATCCTTGAGTAATATCGTTTGTTACGACGAAAACAAGCAAAAAATGTTGTATTTTGTGGATGTAATACGACAGGTTTAATCCACAATCATTGTCTGTACAATCTCATATAACGTTTTTCAGCCCTCGTCTGATCCAACTAACTGACAACGACTCAATAGTCAACGGAAAAATAGGGTATCAGACAACGGATATAAACCATTGTTGAAGCCAGTTTTCCTTGTAGTGGCTCGAAAACTAGCGAATTTAATAAGTACAAATTCGATTCGATTTGACTCGAATTAGACCCCTACGATACATATCGATGTATTCATATATCCCGTACAATAATTTTATCGGTACGATTTAGTCTTACTGAAAAACATAACAATGCAGAAGCAAGAGCAATTCAAAATAAGGGACTCATTTCATCAGCTAATTTTGCTAAACCAGATAGAATTGCTAGTCACTCACTATATACTTAAAAATTGCATCTAAATAGTGATGTTACAGTTGCTAGCTAGATATCGAAGCTGGTTATGTAGATAAATTCAAATACACCGGTCTTTTCATGGATCAAATCATTACTAACTTCCAAGTAGCTAGGTCAGGCGAGTACATAAATGAAGCAGTTCATGTTATTTTATAAATATCTTTAAATTCTATTCAGATTAATAATATATTTAGACATAAAAATGTAATATGTCACATCAATATTACCCGTCTAATTTTAGTTGTTGTTGTCTTTAATGAGGCACACTGTAATTACATTGTCGAATAGTACAGCTGAGCAAAAAATCGAATTATCGAACCAAAACCAAAAAAATCGGATATAATTGACCAAATAAAATCGATCCGGAACCGAAACCGAGAAATAAAAAACCGAACCAATTTAAACGGCTCGATTCCGGTTTACTAATATTAATAAATAAATAATATATTTAATATATATAATTTATATATTATTTATAAATTTTTGAAAATTTATAATTCTATTGTTATGTTGCAAAATAATTTATCATTTATTACTGATTAATTTAACCTTTGAGTTGTAATTTGTAAAACTATAATCCTGTTAGATTCTTCCATAGTCTGCAGATTGCTTTTGTGTTTTCTTGAATTTGTGTGTCAAAGTGTGTGTTTAGACGGTATTGTGGTGTTACTTCAAAGGAACTCAGGAAACCCTTTTTCATTATTTCATTATGCTAATCAAATTTCTGACACCAGTTCACTGCTTCATGGCACCATCATGAATTATTCTTATTTTGTGGCATGTCATATTTCATTCTAGATTCCACGCATGTTTTGTGTCATTTAAAATTTTCATTTTCTCGTTCGTATAATATTTTTTTTTTTATATTTATCGATTCTGTAATTGAAACCGAGCCGATTGTAACCGAGGATTTCTTGGACCGAAACCGAATCCGAACCGGTGGTTGCAATTTTGGATTTAAAAACCCGAAAATATATGATTGCAGTTTCAATTTTATACCGAAATCGAGCCAAACCGGCACATTTTCTCTCCTGTCCAACAATACTACTGAGGCTCTGTTTGTGATTGCTGTTAAAAATTGCTGTGCTGTTAGAAAAAGTGCTGTTGTAAAAATCAGATGACTGTTTGGTAATTTTTTTGATACTTATATGTGTTGATGCAAAAAATTAAAAATAATGATGCTTTTGGTAAGGTTTGATGGTGAAATCAGCATCTGCTTCTCGCAACAGCTGAAAAGCAGATTTTTCTAAAAGTATAGGGGAACTTGCTTTCTCTAACAGAATCTTTTAGGCCAAAAGCACTTTTCCGAAAAGCAGCTTTTAAATTTTACCAAACAGTTTTTTAACTGCTTTTCAGCAAAAAGCTGCTGTTGCTGTCTGCAACAGCAATACCAAACAGAGCCTCATAAAAGGAAACATTAATAGGGCTTTTCGTCCCATTTTTATCTTAAAAAAGGCTTTAGAATGAATAAATGTATTAGAGCGAGTTTGCGAACATGCATTTCAAATGGATTTCAAATGATATAATCTGAGGTGTCATTTCAAATTTTTACATTTGAAGTAATAATTGATTCCGTTAAATTTTAAATGAAATTCAAAATTAAATTATTTTACTCATCCAAACATATCATTTGACCTAATTAAGAATTTTAAATGAAATTCAGGTTTATAAACCGACTAATAATTATTTTTCATGAACATATTCATATGTTAAATAACCTACTGCCTTGTATCGAACCAATTAACCGAAGTACTTTGCATGGGAGGAAGTTCAACCCCTAGTACTTTAATTGCCATCATGCTAACCAGCTTATCAAGGTTTCATATATGTAACATACTACTCCCTCCGTCCCATTTTGTTCTTCCTATATTGATTTTCGGTATTGTTCATGGTAAACGATTGACTATTAATTTACGTCTAATCTATAATATGAAACATAGTCATGAGTGATCTCGTTGGATTCGTATTTATCAATATTTTAATACAGTGAAATTTTTATTTTTAATACTAATATGAATTTAAAGATATTAAAAATCAAAAATGTGTATTGACAAACGTGTCCAACACAAATAGGAAACGTTTTTAGGGACTGAGGGAGAGGGAGTACAAGAATTGATGATTGACTTATTACTCACACGATTCTTAAAAAAAGCAAACAGCAATACATACATTTATAGGGCAACAAACATCGACATACCTACTGTAAAAATGATGAAAAGCATCCCCTTGTATACGTGTTAAATATCTATATAAATGTCTAATGAAAATTTATGATATATTTATAAATATATGTCAAATTCTGTAGTAATAAATGTGATATTTGGAATCATTTTAAGGATAAGCTTAGAACCGCAAACCAGCTAGGTCTGAGCATGTGTGCTGCTTCTAGACTCACGGTGAATGACAAATTTGAATGCACAGGAAGAAAATGATTACAGAGAAGGCAGGCCCGGGAACGAAAAGCAAGAAATTCATAGATATGTTGGTGTATTATTGCAAAGGACAGGCAACAATTCTATGATTGCGATCTGTGCTTGACACTCTAAGTGTCTACTAGTTTCAATTTGAATGTTAAAAGCTAGAGACTGCAACAAAGTACCAATCTATTTTAGGGACCCCTCTTGTTTCAAGTTTTATAAGGCTTCTCTTTTCTAGGAAGGACTGCACATTATAAAATGATTTCGTTCACAATGTGTGATAAACATTGCATTTAAACATATCATGTTGTAATACTAGCTTATACTTCCTTGTCCCAAAAAATATTTCCTATTTGTGTTGGACACGTTTGCCAATACACACTTTTTGATTGTTAATATCTTTAATTTCGTAATAGTATTAAATATAAAAATTTTATTATATTAAAGTACTCGTAAATACGAATCCAAGGACACCACTCATGACTATATTTGATCTTATAGATTAAACTAAATTAATGGTCAATGACTTAACATAAATAGTGTCCAAAGGAAATGTATCACGAGGGAGTACGTAATAATGTATCAAAACCCTTCCAAAAAACCCTTGCATTCTTTCGTACATAAAGATGCTTGTCGCGACTGTGCTATCAGAAGAGAGCCCTCTCTTTGTCTCTCCGTATAAACATGTACGACTGTGCACATGTACGACTGTGCACATGTACATACAGTCATTGCCGTACGAAATCCAGGCTATGAGTTCCCGTACCCATTATATAAAAATTATAAAATATACAATTTATTTCATTTTTCAATAATTACAAATTTTAGTTTCCAAATTAGTAACGAAATTGCACAAATTTTTTATTTAAAAACTATTGAAATTTGAAACAGTTTAAAGTGGTTTTATAGCATACAATACTTATCCAAAATTATTTGACAATAAAATCAATTTTTTTATCAATTCTTTTTAAATTTTAATTTTAAAACTTTATATTATATTTAAATATAATTATAATTCAATATTATCAACAAATTTTATATTTTTTAAAATAAAATTTTATATTTTTTTTAATACAATTCTAAAATAAAATCAATTTGTTAAAACTACGATGATATATTAAATCGATTTATTTTCCATATTTTACAATTATATAAAATTTTATAATTTTTAATAAAATATATATATTTGTTGTTATATTTAATTACCCTTTCCTACTTATTTATTGTTATTTTTATAACCAAATACTTTATAAATAATAGATTTTTATCATTCAAATAAGAGATTTTTGGTAAACCCAATTCACTAAACCTCAATTCTACGGAGGGTAACGGTCGATTTGGTTTGATTTTGAAAAAAAATAAATATTGTACCAATTTTTTTTTATATTAAAACCAAACATGATCTGAATAAAATCCAAAAATTAAAAGTCAGAAACTGAAATGTCGATTTTCAGTTTCGTTCGGTTTGGGTTTGTACTGAAAATTATATAGAAAATACTAAAATTAATAAAGAAAAAAGAATTAATTTAACAAGTCTTTGGCCAGGAAATTCAATATGTCCAAATTATTAGAAACATAATAAAATACATATAATTCATTTTAGCAGCTAGATTAAATACTTTACTAATATTTGCTTGATTAATAGTCATACTTAATTATTTTAGTTTGTTATTTTTATTATTTTACGTATATTTCATTTTATATTAGTAGATCTCTTGTATCAAGCATATAAAAAGTTTTAATCCATTTAAAGTGTTTTAAATTAAGTTAAGTTATCATAGTCATATTAAGTTATCATATCGTCATTTCTCAGTTCACTTCTCAATTCACTATATATATATATATATATATATATATATAATTTTTGATATTTATGTTGGGTGTTAATCTAAACCGTGTAAGTGTTGCAGTATCCACATCAGCAGCTCTGAGGAATAAGTCTTTGATTTGGTTCAGCTATTTTAGGATCGTTTGAATAAGTAGAAGTAGTGGAGTTTATGTAGGAGAGTGGTTGCTTATTTTTAGGAGTGTTTTTCACTTTATTCCCTGTATGTTTTCATTCCAACTTTATCATAAAGTGTTTTGCAATAATTAACTGGTGTATTTTTAATTTCCCTCTGATTTAAGCATCTGAACTGGTATACAAATTTAGTGTGTGTGTGCGCATCACCTGTAGTCTCTAAACCTTTTATTTGGTATCAGAGCCGACGTCCTGGTGTATGCCAAAATACATGCCACCAAGAGCGAAGCCAATGGAGGAAAATAAGAGCAGGGATGGGAAAGTTGTGTTGAACTACCCAATGCTCACCAAGAGCAATTACACAGCCTGGTCACTTAAAATGAGAGTGTTCATGCAAGCCCATGGAATTTGTGAAGCGATAGAGCCTGCAGATCAAAAGTCGAAGATGAATGTCAAGAAGGATAAAATTGCATTGACAGCTATATACCAGGCCATATCGAAAGACATATTGCTGTCTGTGGCTGAGAAAGGAGCAGCCAAGGAAGCATGGGAGGCTATTAACACAATGTGTTTGGGTGCAGAAAGAGTTCGAAATGCGAGAGTCCCAACCTTGAAGACAGAGTTTGAGATGATGAATATGAAAGAAGCAGAAACGATAGATGAGTTTTGCTTGAAATTGAGTGGACTAGTTACTAACATTCGGGCTCTGGGGGAGATTGTAGAGGAAGGCTACGTGGTGAAAAAGCTGTTGAGAGCAGTAGCAGCAAGATTTTTACAGATTACCTCGGCAATTGAGCAATTTGGGAGTTTGGATGAGATGTCTTTAGAGGAAGCGGTTGGTTCGCTGAAAGCACATGATGAAAGAATGAATGGGCAGAATGAGAAAGCTATGGGACAGCTAATGCTAATTGAGGAGGAGTAGTTAAAATGAGAGGGTAGCGAAAATCCACGACTCTTACTCACACGAGAGGAGTGGCTTAGGAAATCATATAAAGGAGGAATGGAGAGCAGCCAAAACTTGAGAAACAGGAGCACTAGTGGATTCCAAGGTGGACGTGAGAGTTGAGATAAAAGTCGTGTGAGATGTTTTAATGGCCTGGGCTACGACCACTATGCAGCAAAATGTCGGAGACCAAAGCGAGAAAGGGACTCAAAGCCTGAGGTCAACCTTGCATTGGTTCAAGATGATGAGCCTGCGCTCCTGTTCACTGAAGCAAACGAAGAGAAGGGGAAGGTACTTCTATTAAACGAAGGTGACGTGGTACCAAAATTAAGTGATAAAAATGACAATAAAATATAGTCAAATGTGTGGTACTTGGATAATGGGGCCAGTAAATATGACAGGGGAGCGCAGAAAATTTAAGGAACTTGATGAGAGTGTAACTGGGCATGTTAAGTTTGGTGATGGTTTTATGGTGGAGATCAAAGGAAGGGGCTTGGTAAGCTTCAAATGCAAGAATGAGGAAGATGTTGTACTTAGAGATGTTTATTTTATCCCTACATTATGCAGCAACATTGTTAGTCTTGGACAGCTCTCGGAAGCGGGAAAGAAGGTAGTTTTGAATGGGGTATATTTATGGGTTTATGTAATAACCCCAATTTTTGGAAATTTTTGAAACCCTTATGAATAGTGATTTTGCAGATTATGCTGAATGAGAAAACTTTTCATGCCACACTATGTAGGGGTTCTTCTATTGTTATTCTGAGATCTTATGAGTACTTTATATGAGATATAAGTGTATGTAAAGATCGTCAGAATCCAAATCCGAACACTTTGATTTTTCCTGAAAATCCACTAGATACGGAAAGAATTGAGTATAAGGTAACAGGATAAAAAGGATTTAAATAAAAGGATTATAAGAGAGGATCATAAAAGGATTATAATGTATTGAGAAAGGTTAAGGAAACCCAAGTAATAAGATCCCGGGTGTGATCCCTCAAACGATAAACGAAAGTGAAAGTTAAGCGAACCGTATAATAGATCAGCGGTCATTAGGCAAACAATTAGGAAGTTAATCAAGGAGGTTAGGGATGATGAGGTCATCCAACCAATAAGAAGAGGGCAAGTAAGGGATGATGACATCACAAGCATGACATAAGCATGACATAAGGGGAAGGAGATGTGGTTGATTTAAAACCACACAAAGTCAAGGTTAGAAAGGTAATTAACCAAAAAACAAAACAAAAACAACCAAGCTAAGCTAAACAAATCAAAAACACAAAATCATTTCATTTCTTCCAAGCTTGCTCTCGGCTTTTCCCCATTTTCAAGAAGAAGAATTTCAAAATTCAAGTTCCAAGCTTCCTTAATTGGTAAGATAATTATCTAGTACTCCTTATGCATAGATATAGCTATTCCATGAGTTTAAGCTTCAAATTCCTTCACAATCTCTTCCAATAATTCAAGGAAGAAGATGGTGAATAGTAACTTTCAAAAAAATAACTTTAGTTTTCTTGAATTTTATGAAAGTTTAAGGTTATAAAAGTAAGGATCAAGGTTCTTTAGGCATTCAAAGCTCTTGTGTTGTGTTAAGAAGCTTCAAGAAGGTATAAACTCCAAACCCTAGCTTTAGTTTTGAGTATTTAGGAATGGTTACTATTGATATAGTATATGTGAAGCATGAAGCTTGTTTGTTTAGAGTTTGGGTTGGAGTGGTAGTGAAATGAATGTTGAATCTTGTTGATTTGTTATAGGGATTAAGTATAGTTTAAATTCATGATGAGAATAACATAAATTGGAAGAACTTGAGGTGTTGGGACTGTTGTAGTGTGTTTTGGATGGATTTTGGTTGTATGGATGGATTGGGATTGATTGGTGGTTGAATTGGAATGGTATAAAATTGGGAAATGGCGTAAACATAGCCGTCGTAATGTCCGATTTACTTTAGACTACTTTTGTTCATAACATTAGGACCCGAGAACTCCCTGCTAGGTTTTGACCATTGCCATGTTTAGATAGTTCATATTACGAGCTTCGTTTTGATATGTGGTTCGTTTGATTCCGATGTACGGTTTAGGAGAAACGGCCGTTTTAAGTAACGACGTTTAGCGAACGAATCATTACCCCTCGCCTTACTTCGAAACATAGGTTAAAGACCTTAAAGGACTAATTGAAGTATGAAACATTTATGTAAAGTGGATTAGGCAGTTGGTAAGGTACTCGCGAAAGAATCGCCTTAAAACCCTTAATGGTTAATTTATTAAAAATGGTGGAGCCGAGGGTACTCGAGCGACTTAAGTAAATCGTTAAGCGCGAAAGCGAACGTTAGGACTCTAAATGGTTAAAGTCTAGTTTCTTAAGCGACCGGGGTTTAATTCCGACTTATGTTGTTGTTCATAGGTTATCGGACCCACTCTAAGCTTAAGTCTATCCGGGAGCACTCAGGCAAGTTTTCTACCCGTATAACTGTTGTTGTGATGTATATGTGTATATGCATGATCTTGCGATAAATGCATATTTGTTATTAGCAAATTCTTGCGATATATTGTAGCATGTGATATGGTATATATGCATGCCTGTTTCATATTCTTGATTTATATATCTGTTGGTTCAAATGCTTATAGTTGCATAATACCTATGCTAGAGATAAGCGGTATTTAAGTTAACCCTTAGTATAGGGGATCAAAAGGTGAATTTTTTCTAAAACCGGGAGGCGAGGCTCCTGAGTATAATATATATATATATATATATATATATATGAATAGTTTTATAAACTATTAATCGAATAAGGTTTATTCGATAACTTTATATTATTTAATGAATATTACTTGAATATTCATTCGAGGACTTATGACTCACTTTATATTATTTAATGAATATTATTTGAATATTCATTCGAGGACTTATGACTCTGTTTATTATATTTAATGATTATTAATTGAATATTCATTTGAGGATGTATGACTCACTTTATTTTATTTAATGAATATTATTTATAATATTCATTCGAGGTATTATGACTCCGCTTATTATTTAATAATATTCTTTATTTTATTAAAGAATAATGTTTCAATAATCAAACTTATTTTCGATTATTCAAATAAAGATAGTACTTTCGTATAAGTATATCTTTGGTTATTTAATATCCATTTCAAGTATAAGTTTTAAAACTTCTACTTCGAATATTTTAATAAGGATTATCTTTATGAGAATATTATTTAAATAATAATATTCATATATTTCTAATATATCAGGACTGATTTATTTTAATAAATCAGCAATACTCCAAACATTCTTAAAAATGTTTTCGAGTCTTCAAAATGATTTTTAAAGTTAGAGTGGACCCCAAAACTCATTTTTATATTTAAGATCTTCCTTTCAAAGGGGATTTAAATACTCGCTCAAAACCTGGGGGATCCAGCTCTGTGGTGTATTTTACAATCGCAACGTGGTTGCTGTTTTGAGAAAACAAGTGAATTGATTACTTACCCAACGTTCGGGAAGTAAGCCCATCTAATTGAGTCGGCATAAGCGACAGGCCGGGGTACGGTCTATCAAAGTGTAAGTGGCTGGGTGGCAGTCCATCAACGCGTAAGAGGCCGGGTGGCGGTCCAGCACAAGGTCCTAATGAGGCCACGGTGATGACCGGTGGGGGATTCATCCATCTACTAGTAGAAAAGGTTACTTATTGGTATCTTTGCCTGATCAGCAAGATATCGGGTTTATGCCAAATTCTTTCCTTTCCAAATTTATTGAATATTGCAACTCTGTTCATACTTTACATGACAGAGGTTTTCAGGAAATGTATGGGAGAGATATATGAATATATTTATATATCGGGACTTAATGAAGCATCTCGTAACTTCATTATTTATAATGATATTTCAAGGATTGAATCTATTCAAGTCTTATCTTGTAGTCTCATCTGGGTGATGAACTTTTGAAACTGATTATAACTTGAACGGTGGTAGGTCAAGTAGTATTCGGATATAAGTATATTGGAGTATCTTGTAACTTCATCTTTTAAACTTATATCTAGTAAATGATTATCTTGTGCATGTCAAAGATTTTCCGAAAAACGTTGAGACAAGGTTAGATATATGAGATCACCTTGCAACGATATTTTTATACAGTTATAAACTGGAACTCTGTGTATATTATACATGTCAGAGGATTTCAAAGATTGTGAAAAGTATATATGTATATATACTGAATATTTTACGACTTCATCGCATTAAGATATCAAACTTGGTTCATTTCTTTTGATCAAGACTTTCATGAGTACTATGAGAAGGCTCATATATTGTTAATCATTATACATATTATTTTGGTGGGCTTGCTGCTCACCCTTACTTTCTTCTTTCATCACACAACAACAGATAGAAAAGATGAACAGGACCAAGCTCCCGATTCGCAAGCGATTAGGAAATGTTTCGTAGTTTCCTATAGGCGTTGATGTCGCTATAGCTGAGGTAGGAACTACCAATAGGCTAGGCTTCAACTTTTGATGTACCAGATTTATGTATATTTATGAATTGTAATATTGACAAAGAAATGTAAATTTATTCAGAAACCCTTTTAAGGTGTATTGGCAGATAATTGTGGAATAAAATGACTTGTGATTATTTTTGGATATTCATCTCTGAGACTATAACTTGTGGTGTGTGTGTTTATTGTGGGGTCACAGTACAGAGTAGTTGATTATTTATTAAGATTGGGTGTTATTAAGGGAAATGGAACTCGTGACAACCCGGATCCCCGACCCCAGATTTGGGGGTGTTACAGAAGTGGTATCAGAGCCAAGCGTTATAAACCTCAGAGATGATATGACGTTAAAATAATAAGTTCACTAAGATAATAAGAACTCTTGCCAAGTTCATAGTCGGGCTACCTAACGTAGTACTGACAGTTAAAACCCTTATGGGAACCCTTATAAATATCGTGATAGAAGCGTAGTTCGTTATCGTAGATGGTAGCGGGACTCCGAACCCTGAGGTTGAGGAGCAACAGCGCGATGATGTTTTATTACTAATTGGAGATCGGATTGTGGATCCGATAGAGCGTCCTAACGCAGGACCGGATGATATTCATATTGAGGATGTAGTGGTTGAGGATGTTGTCCTAGATGGGATTGTTGCTGAGGAGGATCTCATGGAGGATCCTAACAAGAATGAATAAAGGACCACTGAGGAATTGATGACCATGGTTAGGGCGACTACCAGAGGTAGGATTGGCCGGTCACTACCAGAGGTTCGTTCAAGTTTGTAAAGATAGTAGCCCCTATAACGCGACTTACTCATAGGACTGAGAAGTTCGAATGGACAGAGAAATGCGAGAACAGCTTTTAAGAACTGAAGCAATGATTGGTGACAGCCCCTATGATGGCATTGCCGGATGGAAAATGAGATTTTGTGATCTGTAGTTACGCTTCGCATAAGGAATTAAGGTGCTTCTTATACAGCACATCAAGGTAATCGTGTACGCGTCAAGACAATTAAGGGAATAATGAGGTATTCCTACAGAATTTGGGTTCCAAATGTTTAAGAGCTTAAAGATGAGATCTTAGATGAAAGCTAGTTTGAGGAATAAGATTTAGAGCAAACCCTGAACGTGATAGTCAAGGAGGTCGCCATCAAGATAGAAGGAACCCATAACATGATGAAGTGGAAAATGAGGATTTAAAATATGTAGGATGACCCCGATTATGGGGAGGAGGAGGGAATGTTCAGACTAAGGAAACAGAAGGTCAAGTAAGGAAAGGAGACTCGAGACGGTACTCCTATACGGCAATTCATGGACCTGTCTGAAAAGAACTTAGACTATTATCCCCAACCACCACCCTGAGGAGAAAGTGCGGTGGGAAATTCTTTCAGGACCTTTGAGTCGCTAAGCTCTCAGAATTCCCAGGAACAAGCGAACCCAGTAGAGGCGAGAGCCTGGCTAGAGGAAATATAGGAATCATTTGAGATTCTAAATGAATGATGAAGCACAAACGACTGTTTTTGTCACTTACCCTACTAAGAGAGAGACCACCCGCTGGTGAAAGTCCATGGAAGGCACGGAGTCAGAGGTTACAATAAACTGATTAAAGTTCAGTCAATTGTTTTCAGGAAAGTACTTCC
Source organism: Apium graveolens (assembly GCF_009905375.1). Lineage (NCBI taxonomy): Eukaryota > Viridiplantae > Streptophyta > Magnoliopsida > Apiales > Apiaceae > Apium > Apium graveolens. The sequence goes on from NW_027418035.1 coordinate 59,022, forward strand.
CAAGGTTATGGAGATAGTGTAAAAGCTTTAGAGCCAGAACAAAGGCGGACGAGTATGATGAATTATGAATCTAAGTTGTAAAAGTTGTCAAGATTCGTTCTGAGGACACGAATCCAGAATGACGGGATATTTGAAATCAATGCTTATGTTGTATTGGTTCATGAAATAATTATAAGAGAAATGAAAATAAAAAGAAACTGAAGTGGAAAGGAATATTAAGGCAATAGAGTTTGAGGAATGATAAGGGAGTTGGGTATGAGGAAACCCTAAAGAATCATAGTAATAGAAATAGAAAAGTATGTAATCGTCAGGATGAGGGTGATTCACCATGAGTTAAAATTGATGGTTGAAGGCATAAGAGATACATATATTTTATCCCCTGTAAGTTGGGAGGATTCGAGGAAACCTTAAGATAGTTCGAAGGATAAATAATGAGACGCGGATAGACTGAGGAGACAAGGAAGTAAGAAAATTAGGAGAATTGGAGGAAAGAAGTGACCTTCAAGAATGTGAAGTGTAAGACTGGTGGCTTGATACCCAGAAAGGGAGACGCCAGGTATGAAAGACATCCCAACATTGAGATGACTGTTGAGAAAAAAAATAAAAGTAAATGAGGATTTATTAAGAAGATGTTCACGTTGAACACGACCAATATCTTCCAGAACATCCATGTTATCATTACCAAATTAGGAAAGAAAAGCGGATAACCGTTGTTATCTTTTGGAGGCCATTTTGATTGACCTCATTTTGAATACAGATGTTATTGTGAAATTAGGCATATACTATCGAGGTGGGAATGATTGAATAAGACACCCTTATCAGGGATATATGACTTGATTATCCATGGAAGGATGCATGTACCTTTTTAAAGGTGGAATTAAGGATAGAACATCGGTAACTTAAAATGAATCCTAGGGGAATGCATAAAGGTTGGCATTTCACCCTTAATAGGGATAATATGAGTTTTGACAGTATGAATTGGAAAGGATTAAGGTAATAACAACCTTTAAGAATCAGTGGAGAAATTTTTTCAGAAGTATATAGACAATGATTCTGGTATTAATAAATGGTATCTTGATATGCCCTGTATCTAGGGAATACATGAGGAACGATTCAAGGATAACCTTAGAGGTTTTACAAGGAGAAAGGTAATATTCAAAATTCTCAAGAATAGAAATGTTGATAAAAAAAAATATGACGTAATTATAATGATGCCAAGTGGGGCACGTGTTAAACCACGAGAAAGTATGGATCGAACCAGTAATGGTCGAAATTATTCAGGGCAATTAGGACTTAAGATAAAAAAGATGTTCTAAGTATGATTGAGAGTCAGTCGTGACAGTGATTAACCTCTAAAGACTGAGGCAATAACTTATGGAAAAATGGTGATATTATTTTTTACTCATCAGATTTTAAGGAAAACATCTTCACATAAGCTGTGATTGAAATGAGGTAGAAAATTTATTTGGAGGTGGTTAAAATGACATTGACTGTAAGGAAATTTTACTATCAGGAAAGGCCAAAGAGGTGGCCGACACTTTAAAGGTAAGAGGATAATTATAGGCGCTTGTGCCAAAGGAATACAGTGATGATGGTTAAAGCTATGAAGGTTGTATTATGGTTTGGAAGATTGACATTCCTTCTGATGACTGTGCAATACCCAACCGTAATAGTAGTTGGTAAAGGTTTAATTCGTGTAATCGCCATGAGCGGGCTATTTATCTCAGAAGATACTATCTTGAGATAAGCCAGGACCATGTTTCAAAAAGGACTAGACGAACCCTTGAGTTAAGTCTTCTATTTAAGGCATACGATTAAGAATGGTATTAACCTGCTATCGTTGCTTTGACTGAAACTCTTCTGCAATTTTATCTACTTCATGTCATGAAAGTACGTCAGAGTTTGGAGTGTTCTTCATGAATTATGATTGGTGGTTATGTTAACTCCTTAGAAGTATTCTATACGACATGTATGGACTCCGCATGGTTAGATATTAAGATTTCATGGAAAGTGAATGACGACAGTAGGTCAGTGGTGGACCATAGTAATGCAGCAATGACTCTGCGAGTAATGAGTCGATTACAACCATGAGAGTTGTATTGGAATGAATATTGAGATTGAATACCACTAATCGGGTCGTGGTAGGGTATAAGTTATCATTGATAGACTAATTAAGTAGAGTATCTACCTATTGAATATTTATCCCCTCTTATGAAAAGAGAGTCGTATTACTATATGAGGAAGGTTGCGGTGCAAGCATAGAATTCTAGTAACGATGATGTCTAGAATGAGATCCCAGGTTCGATTTTCGATATCGAGGGAGTTTTAAAGGTGATTGTGTATAAGCTCGAGGAAGAGCATGGGTTCATAGAAGGATGGACGGAATAGCAAAAATATTTAAGCATGTGAAATGCGATGCTATAATACTTGATGTTGATATAAATACACACATGTTTTGTTCTCCTATGACAAACCTCTATAATTCAGAGGAAGGTTCCAAGCCAGATATTTTGTGGCAGTATATTTTTTCTATATATACAATTCTCTTCAATTCGTTCTTTTCTCTCATTTTCATTTCATGTAAGTTGAGAAGAACAACCCTTCCAGAAGGGGAGGTATTGTCGAATGACTATCTATCTGTGTGATAGAAGCCTAGTAGGATACCACATATTGTTTAATTGCTTGTCAAGTACTAAAGGCTGGCCACCTTCTGTACTAACTGTGCAATATAACAAGTGTTCATGATCATAGTGATCTCTCAATAAATTCTTTTACTTCTATATGAAGGATTAAGCTTTCGAAGATAGAAGCAGCTGAAAAAGGAGTAGTAAAGTTGTGGTGGTATTCGGAATGGAAACACATTCGTGATACTAAGGTTGACGAGGTTATTAAAAGGTTATAGAACGCTAACGAGCAAAAGTATAACCAGTATAATATTAGGAACGGAAGGTAGTAGCGATTACGAACTGGAAAAGAATGGGTATTGAGAAGCAAAAGCTCTAATGCTAAAAGCTATAATGAGAGTCTGTGCAATAGACTTGAAAGAAATTGGAATGATCACTTAACACGGATTGAGTTTTCTTACGACAATAGATCATATGTCATTATCGAGTTGTCGCCTTATGAGATCCTTGAGGGAAGACAATGTCGATCTCCCTTATGTTAGGATGAAGTTGTAGAGCGCAAGATGCTCGGACCCGCAGTAGTCCAAAGGACCAAGGATATAATAGATCTAATCAGAGGACGGCTGGGAGTAGCCCAAAATGGACATAAGAAGTATGCTGATTTGACAATGAAAGGACAAAGAGTATGAAGGAGGGAACCTTGTATTGTTAAAAGTATTCCCTTAAAAAGAATTGATGAGGGTTGGAAAGAAAGGAAAGTTTAAGTCCACGAATTGTTGGACCCTTGGATATATTAAGACATATTGGGAAGTTAGCCTAAAAGCTAGCCCTACCCCCGAACCTGTAGCAAGTTCATAACGTGTTCCACGTATCAATGTTAAGGAAGTGAAATTCGGATGCCAGATAAATAGGGGCATATGAGCGCATAGACATGCAACGCGACGTAACCTAAATGGAGCAACCAGGAAGGGTTATAGAGTGAAAAAGGAACAAGTGCTTAGGAGAAGGGTTATCAAACTAGGAAGAGTTTGGTGGTAGGACCACAATGTGGGAAAATTTACTCGAGAGTTAGAAAGTGCAATGCTAAGAGAGTATCCCTATTCATTTTCTATCTGATTCCGGGACGGAATCTTTTTAAGGAGGGGAGACTGTAATAACCCCAATTTTTGGAAATTTTTGAAACCCTTATGAATAGTGATTTTGCAGATTATGCTGAATGATAAAACTTTTCATGCCACACTATGTAGGGGTTCTTCTATTGTTATTCTGAGATCTTATTAGTACTTTATATGGGATATAAGTGTATGTAAAGATCGTCAGAATCCAAATCCGAACACTTTGATTTTTCCTGAAAATCCACTAGATACGGAAATAATTGAGTATAAGGTAACAGGATAAAAAGGATTTAAATAAAAGGATTATAAGAGAGGATCATAAAAGGATTATAATGTATTGAGAAAGGTTAAGGAAACCCAAGTAATAAGATCCCGGGTATGATTCCTCAAATGATAAACGAAAGCGAAAGTTAAGCGAACCGTATAACAGATCAGCGGTCATTAGGCAAACAATTAGGAAGTTAATCAAGGAGGTTAGGGATGATGAGGTCATCCAACCAATAAGAAGAGGGCAAGTAAGGGATGATGACATCACAAGCATGACATAAGCATGACATAAGGGGAAGGAGATGTGGTTGATTTAAAACCACACAAAGTCAAGGTTAGAAAGGTAATTAACCAAAAAACAAAACAAAAACAACCAAGCTAAGCTAAACAAATAAAAAACACAAAATCATTTCATTTCTTCCAAGCTTGCTCTCGGCTTTTCCCCATTTTCAAGAAGAAGAATTTCAAAATTCAAGTTCCAAGCTTCCTTAATTGGTAAGATAATTATCTAGTACTCCTTATGCATAGATATCGCTATTCCATGAGTTTAAGCTTCAAATTCCTTCACAATCTCTTCCAATAATTCAAGGAAGAAGATGGTGAATAGTAACTTTCAAAAAAATAACTTTAGTTTTCTTGAATTTTATGAAAGTTTAAGGTTATACAAGCAAGGATCAAGGTTCTTTAGGCATTCAAAGCTCTTGTGTTGTGTTAAGAAGCTTCAAGAAGATATAAACTCCAAACCCTAGCTTTAGTTTTGAGTATTTAGGAATGGTTATGATTGATATAGTATATGTGAAGCATGAAGCTTGTTTGTTTTGAGTTTGGGTTGGAGTGGTAGTGAAATGAATGTTGAATCTTGTTGATTTGTTATAGGGATTAAGTATAGTTTAAATTCATGATGAGAATAACATAAATTGGAAGAACTTGAGGTGTTGGGACTGTTGTAGTGTGTTTTGGATGGATTTTGGTTGTATGGATGGATTGGGATTGATTGGTGGTTGAATTGGAATGGTATAAAATTGGGAAATCGCGTAAACATAGCCGTCGTAATGTCCGATTTACTTTAGACTGCTTTTGTTCATAACATTAGGACCCGAGAACTCCCTGCTAGGTTTTGACCATTGCCATTTTTAGATAGTTCATGTTACGAGCTTCGTTTTGATATGTGGTTCGTTTGATTCCGATGTACGGTTTAGGAGAAACGGCCGTTTTAAGTAACGACGTTTCGCGAACGAATCATTACCCCTCGCCTTACTTCGAAACATAGGTTAAAGACCTTAAAGGACTAATTGAAGTATGAAACATTTATGTAAAGTGGATTAGGCAGTTGGTAAGGTACTCGCGAAAGAATCTCCTTAAAACCCTTAATGGTTAATTTATTAAAAATGGTGGAGCCGAGGGTACTCGAGTGACTTAAGTAAATCGTTAAGCGCGAAAGCGAACGTTAGGACTCTAAATGGTTAAAGTCTAGTTTCTTAAGCGACCGGGGTTTAATTCCGACTTATGTTGTTGTTCATAGGTTATCGGACCCACTCTAAGCTTAAGTCTATCCGGGAGCACTCAGGCAAGTTTTCTACCCATATAACTGTTGTTGTGATGTATATGTGTATATGCATGATCTTGCGATAAATGCATATTTGTTATTAGCAAATTCTTGCGATATATTGTAGCATGTGATATGGTATATATGCATGCCTGTTTCATATTCTTGATTTATATATCTGTTGGTTCAAATGCTTATAGTTGCATAATACCTATGCTAGAGATAAGCGGTATTTGAGTTTACCCTTAGTATAGGGGATCAAAAGGTGAACTTTTTCTAAAACCGGGAGGCGAGGCTCCCGAGTATAATATATATATATATATATATGAATAGTTTTAAAAACTATTAATCGAATAAGGTTTATTCGATAACTTTATATTATTTAATGAATATTACTTGAATATTCATTCGAGGACTTATGACTCACTTTATATTATTTAATGAATATTATTTGAATATTCATTCGAGGACTTATGACTCTGTTTATTATATTTAATGATTATTAATTGAATATTTATTTGAGGATGTATGACTCACTTTATTTTATTTAATGAATATTATTTATAATATTCATTCGAGGTATTATGACTCCGCTTATTATTTAATAATTTTCTTTATTTTATTAAAGAATAATATTTAAATAATCAAACTTATTTTCGATTATTCAAATAAAGATAGTACTTTCGTATAAGTATATCTTTGGTTATTTAATATCCATTTCAAGTATGAGTTTTAAAACTTCTACTTCGAATATTTTAATAAGGATTATCTTTATGAGAATATTATTTAAATAATAATATTCAGATATTTCTAATATATCGGGACTGATTTATTTTAATAAATCAGCAGTACTTCAAACATTCTTAAAAATGTTTTCGAGTCTTCGAAATGATTTTTAAAGTTAGAGTGGACCCCAAAACTCATTTTTATATTTAAGATCTTCCTTTCAAAGGGGATTTAAATACTCGCTCAAAACCTGGGGGATCCAGCTCTGTGGTGTATTTTACATTCGCAACGTGGTTGCTGTTTTGAGAAAACAAGTGAATTGATTACTTACCCAACGTTCGGGAAGTAAGCCCATCTAATTGAGTCGGCATAAGCGACAGGCCGGGGTACGGTCTATCAAAGTGTAAGTGGCTGGGTGGCAGTCCATCAACGCGTAAGAGGCCGGGTGGCGGTCCAGCACAAGGTCCTAATGAGGCCAGGGTGATGACTGGTGGGTGATTCATCCATCTACTAGTAGAAAAGGTTACTTATTGGTATCTTTGCCTGATCAGCAAGATATCGAGTTTATGCAAAAATTCTTTCCTTTCCAAATTTATTGGATATTGCAACTCTGTTCATACTTTACATGACAGTGGTTTTCAGGAAATGTATGGGAGATATATATGAATATATTTATATATCGGGACTTAATAAAGCATCTCGTAACTTCATTATTTATAATGATATTTCAAGGATTGAATCTATTCAAGTCTTATCTTGTAGTCTCATCTGGGTGATGAACTTTTGAAACTGATTATAACTTGAACGGTGGTAGTTCAAGTAGTATTCGGATATAAGTATATTGGAGTATCTTGTAACTTCATCTTTTAAACTTATATCTAGTAAATGATTATCTTGTGCATGTCAAAGATTTTCGGAAAAACGTTGAGACAAGGTGAGATATATGAGATCACCTTGCAACGATATTTTTATACAGTTATAAACTGGAACTCTGTGTATATTATACATGTCAGAGGATTTCAAAGATTGTGAAAAGTATATATGTATATATACTGAATATTTTACGATTTCATCGCATTAAGATATCAAACTTGGTTCATTTCTTTTGACCAAGACTTTCATGAGTACTATGAGAAGGCTCATATATTGTTAATCATTATACATATTATTTTGGTGGGCTTGCTGCTCACCCTTGCTTTCTTCTTTCATCACACAACAACAGATAGAAAAGATGAACAGGACCAAGCTCCCGATTCGCAAGCGATTAGGAAACGTTTCGCAGTTTCCTATAGGCGTTGATGTCGCTATAGCTGAGGTAGGAACTACCAATAGGCTAGGCTTCAACTTTTGATGTACCAGATTTATGTATATTTATAAATTGTAATTTTGCCAAAGAAATATAAATTTATTCAGAAACCCTTTTAAGGTGTATTGGCAGATAATTGTGGAATAAAATGACTTGTGATTATTTTTGGATATTCATCTCTGAGACTATAACTTGTGGTGTGTGTGTTTATTGTGGGGTCACAGTATAGAGTAGTTGATTATTTATTAAGATTGGGTGTTATTAAGGGAAATGGAACTCGTGACAACCCGGATCCCCGACCCCGGATTTGGGGGTGGTACAGTTTACGACGAACACCAAAGGCTACTCATGAAAATAAAAAGGTCAGTGAATCGTCTATACAAAATTTTGTTAGAAACAAGCTACAATAACTGTTTGATGTCAAGTGCGGAGGAGATCTCATGGTTGTGGCATGCACGTCTTGGCCACGTGAATTTCCAGGCTATGGGACTTTTATCAAATAATCAAATGGCTCGTGGATTGCCTCAGTTTATTAAACCATAAGCAGTGTGCACCGGTTGCTTAATGTCGAAACAAAGTCGAAAACCATTCCCCAAGAAAACATTGTTCCAGTCAAAGCAAGTTTTGGAGTTGATTCGTGCGGATTTATGTGGGCCGATCACACCAGCATCTATAGCAGGTAATAAGTATTTTTTATTACTTGTTGATGATTTCAGTAAAGTAATGTGGGTATATATGCTTGCCAACAAGGATGAAGCACTAGGTGCCTTCAAAAAATTCAGAATTCTAGTAGAGAAGGAATCTGAGAAAGAAATAAAAGTGTTGAGAACGGACAGGGGGGAGAATTCTGTTCAAAGCAATTCTTTGGTTATTGCGAGGAAACTGGTATTGCAAGGCACTATACAGCGCCCTACAGCCCTCAACAAAATGGGGTTGTGGAATGACGAAATCGGACAGTGGTGGCGATGGCTCGTAGTTTTTTAAAGGAGAAAGAGATGCCTTCAAATTTATGAGGTGAAGCTGTTCGACATTCGATCTATGTGCTTAACAGATTACCCACTCGGTCTTTGTCAGGCATGACACCGTATGAGGCATGGACTGAAAGAAAACCAGACCTTAGTCACTTAAGAATTTTTGGTTGCGTGGCCCATATGAAAATACCGAGCGTGAATACCACAAAGCTTGATGACAGAAGTAAAATGGCAGTCCCAACTACTGGGTGAATCCAAGTTAGTCGAGACGTTGTGTTTGAAGAAAATAAAGCTTGGATGTGGGAGAAATCGGAGGACAACAGTACTGAAACTCATGGTATGTTCAAATTATTTGGAGAGATATCTGATTTTAACAGCTTTGAAAATTCACCGAGTGAAACATTTGAAAACTCACAGAATGATACAAAATCACATAATGATGTATCTATTATATCTCAAAGTGATGATAGCATAACAGATGAGACTGCTGGTGACACCTCGGCTGACACAAGTGAAAGCAGCCAGCCTGAGAGATTTCGCTTGTTGGAGGAAATCTATGATGAGACACATGAAATTGAGGTTGAGAATGAGCTGTTATTAGCAGGAGTCGAGGAACCTCTAAACTACAATCAGGCCAGTGGTAAGAAAGAGTGGGAAATTGCTATGAAAAATAAAATTGAAGCTATAGAAAAGAACGATACATGGAAATTGGTCAAGTTACCACCTGGTCACTCACCAATAAAAGAGATATGTCCTAAGTCCAATCATGTATGAGGATTTAGGAATAACTTTTATGTAATCTGTTTTAATTTCATTGATATTAATAAAAGACTTGTTTTGTTTTTATTGCGGGCTCTATCTATTTAAGTATTTAAATAAGATATACCACACTTTAGAGTAAAGCTTTTTATGGATTGTGATGAGATCATAATAATGAGACCTAAAAGATGATAACTCTAAACTTAAATAGTTCCTGGTCGTAGGATTACTAACTGGTAATTAATAATCCGCAAAGATCGGTACATACTATGCTTGCTTCATTATGAAGGATGTCTGTTCTCATAGACATTTGTGTGGTGACACTATAGCTAGTATGTAGGTGCTTATTATAGAATAAGTTCACTGAACATAACTCACACAGCTGAACAACTGATGGAGTTCACTCACGTGTCAGCAGTTGTTCACATAGTGATAGTTGTACAAGTATCCTTAGATTTGAGGTCATCATAGTCATCTTGTGTACACTGAACTGTGCTTTGGTTTAGTTCTTAGTCTCCAGGGACAATTATAAGGGCTCTACTGGGTATAGGAATTTGTACACAAAGATAGTGTATGATCAATAAAGGATCTACCCCTTCCAGTGAAGGAAGAGAATGTTCAATGTTGATCCACTTATGCTAGTTCAGGAATCTCTGGCCAGAGTGAATGAAATTAGAAAGGAGTTTCTAATTTACATTAAATAGAACTAAGCATAGTGAATGGGAAAGCAAGTGATTAAATAAGATAGGCTTGACACAAGTTCCATGCCTTATATTTAATCATGATATTGCAGAGTAGAAGGAATTAATTGTATGGTAACTATTCACTGAATAGGTTCTTGGTATTCTAAGCAGTGAATTCGTATTATCCGGATAGTCGCGATATGCTGAGAAGTATCCCTCACGATGTAGAATAAATATGATTAATTAATTAATCATATTTAATGAATTAGAGAATTTATATAAATAATGATAAAATAGTTTTATTATTATTTATTTCTACTACCGGCTTAATATTGAACCTACAGGGTCACACCATAAAAGAGAATGATTTAATGGTGGAGGAATTAATTAATAATGGCTGATAATTATTTATTTATGAAATAAATAATTAATTGGCAAATTTAATAATTGATTGAATGAGATTTAATTGATTATAAATTAATTAAGAAAAGTTCTTAATATTATTAATTAACAATTTAATTTTTGGAAATTAAATCAAGAGAGAGAATTATTTCTAAAGTGTTTAGAAAAAAGATTAATAATTAAAAGGTGTTTTAATTATTAGTGAGAATAATAAAGGGTTAATAATAATAATATTTTATGGGAAAATTTTCAGCTGAAAATTTTGCCTATAAATATACTATTATAAACCCTATTTTTGCTTCAACCTAAAAATTTATAAAAACCCTAATTCTCTCCACCTCCTCCTCCTTCATTACATCGATTTCTTGATGGATACCGGTGGAGTGCTTCACACTTGAGGAGCAGCTGCTAGGGATCTCCGCTCGTTGTTCTTGGATCGCTTTTAAAGGTTAAAAATCGATCCCATATGTTTTAATCACGATTTATATGCTTTTATTTGGATTTTATATGTGTAAAATTATTTTACCATGCTTCCGTGATGATTAAAATCCAACAATGGTATCAGAGCATAGGTTGTATGCATATAGATCTGTGATAAAAAGTTCAGAATTTTATGTGTTTGTATGAATTAATTATGATTTTTACAAGTTATATCATGGATTAATTATGACTGATTAGAAATTGTTTCTCAGAATTATTTTGACTGTAGATCTGGGTTCTACAAGTGTTGTAGATCGTCTGGGTATTTTTTCATAATTTTATGATGAATGGATTAATTGTTATGAATTTTTGAAGTTGTTTTAATTAAATTCGTAATTAAATAAATATATATATATAATCTGTTAGTATATATATATATATATATATATATATATATATATGTATGTGTAAAGAGGTCACCTGTTGTGGCCATTAAAGAAAGAACAGGGACGGCGGCACAGTTTTCCGTGCAAGAGAGTGCGGCGGCTGTTAGGAACAGAAATGGAGGACCGCGCGTCTGGCATGCGCGCGTGGGGCACACGCGCTCGTGTGTCACGCGCGGCGCGTGTCAGACACGCGCGGGTCAATGGTCTGCGCAGTGCTGACGTCATGCTGACGCCATCAGATGACATCATGCTGACGTCAGCTCAGGGTTTGAGGCGCGTGTGCGCGGGGGGCGCGTGGGCGACGGTCTGACACGCGCCTGACAGCGCGTGTGCGCGTGGCGGCGCGTGGGTCACCTTCTCGGGGCGCGTGAGGGCGCGTGGAGGGTCAGAATAGGGCGTGCTTGGTTCTGTTGGATTTGTCTTTTCGAGACGCATCTAATGGTATATTATATGATATTTTCTGAAATTGTTTCGGACTGTTTATAGCTAACAGTAGTGTTTTAAATCTGTTTTTGACTGTTTTAATTGCTTTTAAATGCCTCATGTGATACATAGAGATGTATATTGCTTAGACTAATATGCTACATGATTTAACATGCCTAGCTTTACGTTTATTCATACTTATATATTTGATATATGCCTATGTTTACCATTGGATGATAGATTTAGGTGAACTGAATTAACATAAGGCGTTTGTTAGACAATCTAGTATAGTGAAATTGTTTCTTGACCTTTATATAAATATTATGAATACGATCATGAGATTCTTGTGTTTATGAAACACGTATTTGAATATGAATTTTTAATATTGAGAGAAAGGACGATTCTGTCAACAACAGATTTCTATCTGTAAGAAAGGGTTATTAAGTGACGCCTCTTGACAATACTCCACCCGATCTGGGAATCATCTGATTATTGATTATTGATTTGAAATATTTAATTTTAAAAGGAAGAATCTCTTTATAATATGATTATGATTGTAACGTAATATAATCACTCTAAAATTAAATAATATCAAGTAGTAATTGGCCAATGACACAACGGGCTTGTGTCGGTCATAGCCTTCCAACATGATAGAAAGTGGTTCTTATTTTTAAATCATTATCATTTCGTGCTACAGCCGAGGGCTTTGATTTCGAAATAAGAAATACTTATCTATTACATAGAGATGTGTACATTGAATTAGAATCTAAAGGTCGTTACGTGCTACAGCTGTGGGCCGTTGAAGACTGATTCAATTGTACGAAATGTTGGGTTAGACTTGACTTAGAATATTGAGTTTGTCGTGCCACAGCCGTGACTCAATTATTCAAGAGGCTAAAGTTATATTAGGGAATAACATAAGATGTAATTAACAAGAGTTGTCTACCTATTGAACATCACATGACGTTTCGTGCTACAGCCGAGGTTGTCTGATGGAATGTAGGATCCCTATTCCCACTAGCATTATGAATGCTTAATTTTCACTTAGGGGTTGAATAAATTAGATAAACTAGTGGGAGACACTTATGAATAAAGACCCGATTCATATAGTGTTTTGAAATGAAATTGAATATTTTCTAAGTGTTGTTATGTGTTTATCATTTACAGATTTACTATATTCGTCATGTCTTCTGAACTATCACTCCGGAGCATACTAGATGCTCACAAGTTGACTGGTCCTAATTTAGCTGTTTGCTTTCACTGTAACAAGTTAGGGCACTGGAAGAGGAACTGCAAGGTTTACCTTGCAGAATTGAAGAAGAAGAAGGGTAGTGAGACTACCGCTTCTGATTCAGGCATGTTCATAATCGAAGTTAATATGTCACTAGGTCAAATTTCTACTTGTGTATTAGATACCGCCTGTGGTTCCCATATTTGCAATTCGTTGCAAGGACTAAAGGGAAGTAGGACTCTTGAAAAAGATGAGGTGATTCTACGTATGGGCAATGGAGCAAGGGTTGTGGCCATATCTGTAGGATCATTTAGTTTACATATGCCTACGGGCAAGACTATTATTCTGAATAATTGTTATTACGTTCCTTCTATTGTAAGGAATATTGTTTCTATTCCTATGTTGGATTTGTATGGGTTTTCATTTATTATTATGAATAATGAATGTTCTATTCTTAGAGATAATGTTCTTTATGGATGTGATATTTTAAATAATGGTCTGTATGTATGTGACGTAGAGCATGATTTACTTCAGATTGAACAAACTAATAAAAAAAAACGCGATGATGAAAATATGACCTATTTATGGCAGTGTAGGCTAGGTCATATTAGTGAAAATAGACTGTGGACATTGCATAAGGAAAGGTTACTTGACCCCTTTGATTTTGAATCATATCCTACATGCGAGTCTTGTCTATTGGGTAAAATGACCAAATCTCCATTTAGTGGACATGGAGAGAGGGCAGCAGATTTGCTAGGATTGATACACACAGATGTATGTGGACCAATGTCTATGCAAGCCATGGGTGGATTTTCATACTTCATTACTTTCATAGATGATCGATCTAGATTCGGATATGTGTATTTGATGAAACACAAGTCTGAAGCCTTTGAAAAGTTCAAAGAATATAAACATGAAGTGGAGAAACAAACCAAACATAGTATTATAACTCTTCGATCAGATCGAGGTGGTGAATACTTGAATGGAGAGTTTCTAGATTATCTCAAAGAAAATGGTATAGTCTCCCAGTGGACTCCTCCATATACTCCACAGTTGAATGGGGTATCTGAAAGGAGAAATCAAACTTTGTTAGACATGGTTCGGTCCATGATGAGCTATGCGAATCTTCCAGTATTCCTATGGGGTTATGCATTGGAAACCTCAGGATATTTACTGAATAAGGTGCCTTCCAAATCTGTTCCTCAAACTCCATATGAGATATGGAAAGAAAGGAAACCGAGTCTTAAACACGTTAAGATTTGGGGATGTCCAGCTTATGTCAAGAAAGTTGACCCAGATAAGCTGGAATCTCGATCCGTAAAATGTAATTTTGTGGGATATCCTAAAGAGACTTTGGGGTATTACTTTTACACCGATCATCGGGTGTTTGTCTCCAGACATGCTACCTTCTTGGAAAAGCAGTTTATCCTTGAAGGAAACAGTGGGAGCAAAATTGAACTTGATGAAGTTCAAGAAGCACAAACTACTACGGATCAAGTGGAAACACCTGTTTAGACTGAACAACCTTCTGTGGAACAGCCCATTCGTAGGACAGGGAGAGTGTCTCGCCAACCTGAGAGGTATTATGGCCTTGGCATTGAGAATAGAAATGAGTTGTCAATCATTGATGATGACGACCCTGTGACCTACAATGAGGCTATGAGTAGTGTTGACTCAGAGAAATGACATAGTGCCATGAAATCCGAAATGGAATCTATGTATACCAACCAAGTATGGACTCTGGTTGAGGCGCCTGAAGGTGTTAAGCCTATTGGGTGCAAGTGGGTATACAAAAGAAAGATTGGAGCAGATGGCCAGGTGGAGACCTATAAGGCCAGGCTCGTGGCAAAAGGATTCAAACAAAGGCAAGGGATTGACTTTGATGAAACTTTTTCGCCTGTAGCCCTGTTAAAATCAATTCGGATTTTGCTTGCGATTGCTGCTTACTACGACTATGAGATCTGGCAAATGGACGTGAAAACGGCCTTCCTCAATGGGGAACTTGAGGAGGAAGTGTATATGACACAGCCAGAGGGTTTTCTTTCCAAGGGAAATGAACACCTAGTGTGTAAGCTGCTGCGAACCATATATGGTTTAAGGCAAGCTTCTCGTAGATGGAACATCCGTTTTGATGAGACAATCAAAGAGTTTGGTTTTATCAAAAACATAGATGAACCATGTGTCTTCAAGAAGGTTAGTGGGAGCGCGGTAACATTTCTTGTATTGTATATAGATGACATACTTCTTATAGGAAATGATATACCGATGTTGCAATCAGTCAAAGTATGACTACCAAAGAACTTCACCATGAAGGACTTGGGAGAAGCATCCTACATTCTCGGTATGAAGATCTATAGAGATAGATCTAGAAGAATGATAGGTCTTACCCATGGTACATACATCCAGAAAGTGCTTAAAAGGTTTAGCATGGAAAACTCCAAAAGAGGTCTCATACCGATGAGCCATGGAGTGTCCCTTTCCGAGAAAATGTCTCCTAAGACACCTGAGGAAAGAGAGCGTATGAGTATGATTCCTTATACTTCAGCAATAGGATCTATCATGTACGTGATGTTGTGTACTAGGCCTGATGTTGCTTATTCAATTAGTGTGACGAGCAGATATCAGTCCAATCCAAGTGAAGACCACTGGAAAGCAGTGAAAAACATCCTTAAGTACTTACGAAGGACTTAAGACATTTTTCTTATTTTTGGTGGTGAATCTGAGTTGAAAAATAGAGGGTTATACTGACTCTAGTTTTCAATCAGAAAGTGATAGCAAATCCATGTCAGGTTACATGTTTACTCTGAATGGTGGTGCGATTAGTTGGAAGAGTTCCAAACAGTCTACAACGGCTGACTCCACAGCGGAAGCAGAATATATAGCTGCAAGTGAAGCTGCAAAAGAAGCCGTTTGGATGAGGAAATTTGTTTCTGAGTTGGGAGTTGTTCCTAGCATTGAAGAACCTATTGTGTTTTATTGTGATAACAACGCAGCAATAGCACAAGCCAAGGAACCTAGGTCTCATAAAAATTCCAAACATGTCCTGCGGCGCTTTCATCTGATTAGGGAGATTGTTGAAAGAGGAGATGTCAACGTCCAGAGAGTTGACACACATAACAACGTAGCAGACCCACTCACAAAGCCACTTTCTCAAAGTCACTTTGATCGTCATTAAGATAAGATGGGTATTAGATACCAGAGTGATTGGCTTTAGTACAAGTGGGAGATTGAAAGAGATATGTCCTAAGTCCAATCATGTATGAGGATTTAGGAATAACTTTTATGTAATCTGTTTTGATTTCATTGATATTAATAAAAGACTTGTTTTATTTTTATTGCGGGCTCTATCTATTTAAGTGTTTAAATAAGATATACCACAGTTTAGAGTAAAGTTTTTTATGGATTGTGATGAGATCATAATAATGAGACCTAAAAGATGATAACTCTAAACTTAAATAGTTCCTGGTCGTAGGATTACTAACTAGTAATTAATAATCCGTAAAGATCGGTACATACTATACTTGCTTCATTATGAAGGATGTCTGTTCTCATAGACATTTGTGTGGTGACACTATAGCTAGTATGTAGGTGCTTATTATAGAATAAGTTCACTGAACATTACTCACACAGCTGAACAACTGATGGAGTTCACTCACGTGTCAGCAGTTGTTCACATAGTGATAGTTGTACAAGTATCCTTATACACTGAACTATGCTTTGGTTTAGTTCTTAGTCTCCAGGGACAATTATAAGGGCTCTACTGGGTATAGAAATTTGTACACGAAGATAGTGTATGATCAATAAAGGATCTACCCCTTCCAGTGAAGGAAGAGAATGTTCAATGCTGATCCACTTATGCTAGTTCAGGAATCTCTGGCCAGAGTGAATGAAATTAGAAAGGAGTTTCTAATTTACATTAAATAGAACTAAGCATAGTGAATGGGAAAGCAAGTGATTAAATAAGATAGGCTTGACACAAGTTCCATGCCTTATATTTAATCGTGATATTGCAGAGTAGAAGGAATTAATTGTATGGTAACTATTCACTGAATAGGTTCTTGGTATTCTAAGTAGTGAATTCGTATTATCCGGATAGTCGCGATATGCTGAGAAGTATCCCTCACGATGTAGAATAAATATGATTAATTAATTAATCATATTTAATGAATTAGAGAATTTATATAAATAATGATAAAATAGTTTTATTATTATTTATTTCTACTACCGACTTACTATTGAACCTACAGGGTCACACCATAAAAGAGAATGATTTAATGGTGGAGGAATTAATTAATAATGGCTTATAATTATTTATTTATGAAATAAATAATTAATTGGAAAATTTAATAATTGATTAAATGAGATTTAATTGATTATAAATTAATTAAGAAAAGTTCTTAATATTATTAATTAAGAATTTAATTTTTGGAAATTAAATCAAGAGAGAGAATTATTTCTAAAGTGTTTAAAAAAGGATTAATAATTAAAAGGTGTTTTAATTATTAGTGAGAATAATAAAGGATTAATAATAATAATATTTTATGGGAAAATTTTCAGCTGAAAATTTTGCCTATAAATATACTATTATAAACCCTATCTTTGCCTCAACCTAAAAATTTATAAAAACCCTAATTCTCTTCACCCCATCCTCCTTCATTACATCGATTTCTTGGTGGATACCGGTGGAGTGCTTCACACTTGAGGATCAGCTGCTAGGGATCTCCGCTCGTTGCTCTTGGATCGCTTTAAAAGTTTAGAAATCGATCCTATATGTTTTAATCACGATTTGTATGCTTTTATTTGGATTTATATTTGTAAAATTGTTTTACCATGCTTCCTTGATGATTAAAATCCAACAACCAATTGGTCCGAAATGGGTGTTCAAGCTTAAGAGAGATGTGAGTGGACAGGTGATCAAGCATAAAGCTCGCCTTGTGGCGAAGGGATATGTGCAGAAAAAGGGTATAGACTTCGAGGAAGTTTTTGCACCTGTCACAAGGTTGGAGACTGTGAGACTTTTATTGGCATTGGCAGCTAAAAATGAATGGGAAGTACACCACTTAGACGTCAAGTAAGAATTCTTGAACGGAGATTTGGAGGAGGTGGTATATGTTACACATCCGGAGGGATTTGTTGTAAAAGGGAAGGAACATGTTGTTTATACCCGACGAGAAGGAGATGAAGTTCTCATTATAGGTGTTTTCGTTGACGATATATTGGTCACTAGAACACGAGTGTGAAATATAAATAAGTTTAAGCAGCAAATGAACATGGAGTTTGAGATGAGTGATTTAGGAAAATTGTCTTATTATCTCGGAATAAAAGTAATTCAGGAGAAAGAGTGTATTATCCTCAAGCAAGCAGCCTATGCATTAAAATTATTAGAGAAGGCAGGTTTGAAGGAGTGTAATCCATCAAAATATCCGATGAAAACTAAGGTGCTGCTTGACAGAGATGACAAGGGAAAATCAGTTAATCCAACTACATTTAAGAGTCTGGTGGGAGGTCTTAGATATTTGGTTCACACACGTCCAGATATCACATTCTCAGTTGGCATAGTTAGCAGATTAATGAAGCGACCAACCGAGATTCACTTGGGAGTTGTCAAACGCATTCTTAGGTATGTTAAAGGGACACTTGAGTTTGGTTTAACGTATACACGAGGTACTGGGAACTATTTGCTGTGTGGTTATTCGGATAGTGATATGGCTGGTAATCCCGAAGATAGGAGAAGCACGGGGGGCATGGCATTTTATTTAAATGAGAGTCTGTTCACTTGGGTATCTCAGAAGCAACGTTGTGTGACATTGTCGTCCTGTGAAGTAGAATTTATGGATGCCACAGCTGCAGCCTGTCAAGGAGTGTGGTTAAGGAATTTACTAACTCAAATCACTGACATGAAACATGGACCAGTGGTGATTCATATAGACAATAGATCAGCAATTGACTTGGCAAGGAATCCAGTGTTTTACGGACGCAGCAAACATATCGACAACCGTTATCATTTTATACGTGAACGTGTCGAGAGGGGTGAAATAGTTTTGAAAAATGTGAGTACTGACAGCCAGCGAGCGGATGTTCAAACCTAAGCCATGACAACAGTAAAGTTCGAAAGAATGCAGATTTGTTGGGTATCCAGAATGTGCAGAAGACGGTTTAGATTAAGGGGGGTTTATGTTGGGTGTTAATCTAAACCGTGTAAGTGTTGCAGTGTGCCATGACTACAGTAACGTTCGAAAGAATGCGAGATTTGTTGGGTATCCGGAATGTGCAGAAGACGATTTAGATTAAGGGGGAGTTATGTTGGGTGTTAATGTAAATCGTGTAAGTGTTGCAGTGTCCACATCAGCAGCTCTGAGGAATAAGTCTTTGATTTGGTTCAGCTATTTTAGGATCGTTTGAATAAGTGGAAATAGTGGAGTTTATGTAGGAGAGTAGTTGCTTATTTTTAGGAGTGTTTTTCATTTTATTCCCTGTATGTTTTTGATCCAACTTTATCAGAAAGTGTTTTACAATAGTTAACTGGTGTTTTCTTAATTTCCCTCTGATTTAAGCATCTGAACTGGTATACAGATTTAGTGTGTGTGCATCACCTATAATCTCTAAACCTTTTAATTTATATCAATAGATCCCAAAAAGAAACACACACTGCTTTTTGTCGACCAAAAGGGTGAAATTGGAATTGTTTCCGTCAAATATTTGTTACCTTACCGTGAGTCTCCCCTACTACAGGTGAGCATTCGGTTAGGATATATTCAATAACCAAATAGATATATCTGTAATTATTCGATTTGGTATCCGAATTTATAAAATATGATTCGATATTTGAAAAGAATTTTTCAAATTTTGGAATTTAGGATTTTTCTATTTAAATTTTCGAATTATCCAAAATATCCAAAGTATTTGAATTATGTTTTATTTCAGAATTTCATGAATATTGTATATATATATATACATATGTAAGTGTTATATATATCACATCAATGTGGAGTTACTCAACATTCATATCATTCTTTTAAATTATTATTTAAACTTTAACAATTACTAATTTGTTACTCACTCACTATATAATTAATAATCTCTTTTTATAAAATTATGTATATTTTAAATTTTAAATGCCATGTTTACTTAATTTAATATTGAAAATTAGTTTAATAAATCTATAAGCAATTAAAGTCGATATTGAAAATGATTAATTAGTAAAATTATAAACGAGGAAATGGTTACAAATTAGCACGAGACCAATAGACAAAAGTAGTATGCAAGTTTATATGAATTTATATATGTTTATCTTATAATTTCTAATTTTTATTGAAAATTTATATATGTTTGCAATATTTTACTTAATCATTTTTATTGAATTTTAATTTGATATGTTATTAGAATATCCGGTTTAGACGTGTTAATACAATAATTATGTACTTATTTACTAATTAAACGACTGTAAAATTTAGATTTTTGGTTATTTTGGTAACCATGCCGAATTTTAAAATATGGTTTGATAACTGAACCAATTTAATTCAATTCGATATTTGGAAATTAAAATTCTTTTATTTAAATATTTGGATATTTAGATTAATTTTGGTTCAGACTTCAAATATTAAATGTTCATCCGTATCCCCACCTTTTCAATATGTTTATGTGCTTTGTAAAATTTAGGAATTTAGTATTTTAGACAATATCGTCAAGGGTTGGCTATTTTTAGTTTTAGTTAACTATCTTTTTTTAATAAATTATTGTTTTGAACTAAAACACATTACATATTTTTCTTTTCAATTAAAACACTATTAAGAAATATTACCGACATTTCTATTTATAAAATATAATAAAATATCCATCTATCAATATTATTATATTAAACACCGTATATTAAAAATTTTATTGGCAGTGCTTTGTTCACATGTATTTTGATAACTCTAAATTCATGGTTAGCTATATTTTAGTAACTCTAAATTTATTATTATATTTAATCTATACACACTATATATTCATGCGAGCAAAAAAGAATTATACTATTAATCTAGGCTAAGTAAAAAAAACTGAATATAGTAAGCTATATTAAGACAAAATGCTGAAAATTTTGTCGGTGATATGGTCTAATCATATGTATTTTGATTATACACTAAATTTATCATGTATTTTAAACATAAAATACTTTTATTAATTGTTTAATATTCACAATGTAATTACATAACTACAAAAAAATTAAATCTATATAGTGGATTTCGGCCAATAAAAACTAATATATACTATTCACCATGGTAAAAAAATATATTACTAAACCAGTCTAAAATAAAATTAAAATTAAAAGATAATTAGTTAGTAGTATAATAACACGCACATAAAAGAAAATAACATACAGTATTCATCAGACTTAAACAAATTTATAATATTGATTCAAGTTAAAATTAAAAATAAAAAGAACTAAATATAATAAGTTGAATTTGTTGCATCAGCTAAAACCAAATATTAAATACCACAAGTGCAATTAATTTTTTTTACTATTTAACCGAGCTAATCAAAATTAAAAATTTCAAAGATAATTTATTGATGGAAATAATGACTTCTAGCTAAAACTAAATAATATATACTATTCATATGGATTAAAACAAATTAATCTTCAACCTGAGCTAAAAATAAAATTAAAAAAAAACTAAATATAATTATGTGCGGTTGGTTAATATAACTCTGATATAATATTGCCGGTTTTTTCTATGCATATAATATCAATTTCATTTTATTAAAATGAAATCTCACCAACAGTCTAACTAATTTTAAATTAAAATATTTTATTTTAAATACTTGACCTATTTACTTCCACTTAGAGAGCTTATTTACTTTGAACAAGTAATTAACCTTTTTATTTTGTAACCTAATTTATGTTTTAATTTTTTTAAAACTATTTTTTCACATATTTTCAATGGCCTGATTATTGTAAAAATTATTTTCCTATATTTATTTGATCACAATTTTTTTTATTAATAAGCTTATAAAAAAATTATTATTTAAAACATGGGGTGGATGACTAATTTATTATTTATGTTATTTATTATGTCATGTCTTAGGAAGTGAACTAAATAAGTTGACAACTGAACCCTAATTTTCATCTATATAAAATTACGATAAAATACTATAATTATTAATAATTAATTAATTAAATTTTTATCTAAAATCTATTATCTTTATTTTATTAAATAAAAAATTTATTATCTTTTTGAAATAATACATGCAATTCTATTTAATTTCATTTTAATTTAAATTATTTTTTTAATTTGAATATATTATAATTAAATTAAGTTTGGTTGGTTGGTGGGTAATTCTAGTTATAATTGGTATTAAAGTCAATTTTCTCTATCAAATTTAAATTCTAATTAATATCAAATTTTATATCATTCTAATCGATGTTAAATGAACGAATTTAAGAATTCAATTCAAGTCAGTTATTTTACAAAAAATATAAAAAATCCTGCACGGTTTTGGAGTAGATTTTTTTAAGGAGCAAAAAATAAAATTGTAATTGTAAAATATGTAAAGACACAACAGGAAACATTAGGGCATAAAATGAGAGAAGAAGAAGTTTAAATGTCAACGCACAAATAAACTATCAGTTCATCTCGATGCAATTAAGTAGGTGACTCGATTACTCTAAAAAAAAAGTAGTTGACTCGATTTCGATTATGCTTATCAAAGTGAAAGTAGGGAAGTCTGAGCGAGAGTGTTGAAGAAGGAAAAGTAACTATGTCAGAATTCAACTAACTAAAGAATTAACATATATTTGCAATGAAAAAGGTTTAATTAACTATGTCAGATAAGAGCATGATCTATAGGACACAAGTCAGTATTGTATGACCCTCATGTTAGGACTTTAATGTTGAAATTTCATCAAATGTACATGTACAATGTTTGTATTATGTAATCCACAGACCTTATAGAGCAAGACATAGTGAGGAAGGCTCACCAAAACTGCGGAAAATGTAAATGCATGTTATATATATATATATATATGTATACATATATATATGTATATATATAAAAAAATTATTATAATATATAATATATAATATTATATATATATTAAATAGTTGGATCGGATTCTTAACGGATAAATCGGTCTAAATCCATAATTTTTTTTTTAATGATCCATATCCCCTCCATTAGTTTTCGGATCGGATCGGACCGAATTTCCAAATTTCCGATCATTGACAGCCCTATATACAACCGTCACTAAATACAATTTCAATTGTCTTAAAAGTTTTCAATTGTGTGGTTAAATTTTGTTGTTTGATTTTGTATTTTGATGGTTTATTATAATCATTTTAGTTTTTTGCTGGATGCAACTTAAATGTTTCTTTATGCAACTGGTTTTGCAACGAATTCAACTTATTACTTGTTTTACCATTTGTTCTGCAACCATTTAATTTGTTATGCATTAAATATATATTTAGTTATTTTAGATTTAAAAATCAAAATTTTATTTTGGTGGTGCGACTAGTTAAAAAACTTGTTTTTGCAACCATTAATTCAACCCGTTATCTAACTAATTACAATTTTATTTATCTTAAATTTTTAAGTTGTATTTCTGGTTGATCTTATTTAATTTCAATTAAAAATAAGTTACAAACCTTATTTTTCTAAAATAAAAATAGTATTCTTACATTAATTAATTTTTAAAAAAAATATTTTTCTAAATCTTTTGAAAAAAATCAATATTTTTGCATATATATATATAATTTAGATATTTTTGAAAAAATTCCTAATTTAATATGATCATAAAAAATCCATACATTACATGCTTGCAGGATGTTATTCAATCGAAACAATTTAAGATGAACAAAAGATCGGTTGGACAGTGCTATTAAGATCCATTTCAATTAGGTAAACCAATTAATTCAGTCTTAAGTTTATTGGGCCTACGCAAACTATTCTGGTAAAGAAATTTCTGGTGTCTATTGGGCCGGAGTTCTTTAGTTACCCTAAAAAAAATGTTCGCCATATTTGTCAGAAATAGGCTAAGAGAAATATAATTCGGGAAAAAAAGGAGGGGAGCAGGTTTTCTAAGCTGTTAAAATCTGCAATGATTTAATTTATTTTAATTCACAAATTATTTTTAAATGGTGCGTGAATAGATAACTTAATGGAAATTGTTTTTTAAGAAAACCAACTTCCTTCAAGTTAATTAAGTAGTGTTTTCTAATTTGCATAAAAATAAGAGTGGTGTTTTATGCTTTATGATTTAATCTCTTTGTCAGATAGTAAATAAAATTAGACCAGAATTTCACACAAATGTTGCAGATTCAACTGTTTAATAAAAAGACAGACAGCTGCCAATAAAACTTAGGAATTCAAATAAATTTTATTACATGCAGAAGCAGAGGCAAACATGATACAAAAGAAATGAAAAATTAAACAAGAAATAGAACAGCAAGCTACTTAATCATAACATACATTCTCTAATAAACTACAGCATTCCTAGTTAACTCGGTCGTCAGTTCCGTAAAAGAGACGAGGGATGATGAAAAGAACCATGACGCATAGGTATTTATATCTGCAAAGTTCCAAGTATTGCAGATTTCAAGCCTTCTTCATTCGTCAAACCATCTGGAACCTTAATCACAACGTCTTGAAGGATGAGGTCCTTCACGCTGGACACACTCGCATGATGAACTCGAAACTCCAACATTCGAAGTGCATCCATTAATCTTGCCCAGGGGTAGTTGATGTCAGGACTTTGTACATGTATCATAGCTTGTGACCCGAGAATCTTGATGTCGACTTCCATTTGAATAGACCCGTAGTTCAAAACGGAGGATCTAGCAGCTGGTGCATTATATGCATGAGTTGTAGTTGATGTGCTTTGAGTGGCACATGTATCATGATAAATTGCATCTGTAGTGTATCTTGATTTTCTCACTTCTTCGCGGAGTTTTCCGTCCAATTCCTCAACTTTTGACTTGAGTTCCTTGATATATGTGACTGCATCTCCGAGTAAAGATGCCTTGTCCATTCTTGATACATTTGGAACCACGCTCCGAAGAGCATAGAATCGATGGTTGAGCTTTTCTCTGCGAAGTCTTTCTGCTTCCACGTGGTTTTGTGCTAGTTCTCTCCCGGAAGCAACTGTCCTTCGTCCTCTCTTGTTAAAAGATCTTGTGTTCATTGTCGTCTCATGGTGATTATCAAGAGGGCTTTCGAAGTCAGAATTTCCCAAATCTGATGATGACCGTGCCATTTTTGCTTGTTTCTCAATGTTGTCTTCATCCCCACCTGAATTAGTACTCTTTATATGGTCTCTTGAATATCCAGCATTGATATCCAAGAAGGAGAGACTTCGATTAGGATTGGAATGAGCTGGTGGACTTGTACTATCTGGGCAAAACACCGACTTGGCGAGGTGGACCAGACTCCAGTCTTCTTTGATAACATAAGAGGAACCGAGCTCAATTATCCCACATGGAGTTGAAATACAAACAAGTGTTTTAACTCCATGCAGATTAGCTTCTTTTGCTCGGTCACATGCATTGAACTGAAGCTCCTGGTCGCCAACCAACCATACATAAGAGCCGGAACTAAATGTTCGGCCAACAATGTTATCCTCACCGGCCAGAAATGACCTCGTTACGGATACCATAAAGAACCATTCAGAATCAGGAAATTCACTGTCCACAACAATACCATCCACTCCGCTGGTTATTGTGTCAGTGAAAAGAGATTGAATCCCTTTGGCAACCTTTCGCCTCTCCAACTCGAATCCAATATTATTAGCATTAATATTGGAGGCACCGCCATTAGATTTGAGCATCAAATCTTTAGAACCCCGGAATTGGCCATCACCCCATGACAAAACAAGACGGTCAGTAGCACTGTCTTTGGTGGTTTGCCAAAAGATGTAGTACATCCACCATTCGGGTCGGTTTTGGAGGATGAACTGCAATCGTTGTTGAATTGTCGGGGATGGACTACCATGACAAAGGAAAGACGAAGAAGAAGACGACGAGATAATGTCTTCCATTTGTAAGTTTATCTAGTTGATAAGTAAATATTACTTAAGAAAATCAAGAAGACAATGTTGATGAAAGATGTTGAGGAATTGAAGGGGCATAAACGAGTGTTATATAGGGCAGAAAAAGATGTAGCAAAAATTTAAAAAATATACGAACTAGTATGTGAGTATTTGCGTAAACCTTCCAGAAGTGCTGGGCGCGCAGCAAAATGGCATGTGGTCCGGGAGAGAGCATCACAATTTACAGCATCCAAGTTCCACTAGAAGGTTGACGTATGTTGACTAGAGCTCTCATACAAGCCTTAATCATAACATCAATTATTCTAAACCTCTCAAATTGTTAATTTCGATAAGTTTTTTTACTTGGTTTTTGAAAATATACCTTTTTCTAAGGCCATAGCTGATTGGCATTGCATGATTTGATGTCCTGGCTAGCTAGCTAAGTGTGTACTATTCCCATGTTACTGTGCTTTCAGTTACTTGATTTCAGTGTAATTAATTACTATGACTAGGTACTGATACACTTGATTAATACTCCCTCCGTCCCTCCCAATTGTTATCGTTTCTGTGAGAGTGTCCGGCACGCATTTTAAGATGAATCAAAAGTATAGTTCATTAACTTTTTTAAAAAAAATTATTTTTCTAAATAAAAATTTAAACATTCTATTTTTATTCTGAAAAATAAATTTTCTAAAAAAAGTTATAAAACTATACTTTCTATTCATCTTAAAATGCGTGTCGGACACTCTCCCACAAACGATAACAATTGGGAGGGACGGAGGGAGTATAATGCTGCAGAGTACTATACAAAGATTCTGCTGCTTAATTTTACAGTACGCCTACTTGTATAGAATTCCTATCCGCAGAATATAACTGATGCATTATACTGTTTTAATTACTAGCCTATTTGGCAACTCAACAAACATATATATTATACTCTTTCCGTCACCGAAAACGTTTCCTCTTTGTGTTGGAGGCGTTTGCCAATACACACTTTTGATTGTTAATATTTTTAATTTTGTATTAGTATTAAATATAAAAACTTCATTATATTAAAGTACTCATAAATACGAATTCAACAAAATCACTCGTGATTACAAAATCACTCGTGATTATGTTTGATCTTATAGATTAGACGTAAATTAGTATTCAATCGTTTACCATAAACAGTACAAAAGGTCAAAATGGGAAAAACATTTTGAGACGGAGGGAGTACCATACTATCCGAAAGTATTACTCACCTGTGCGTTTAAACAAAACATTTTGATGTGAATGCAGGACCGTAGACTTTTTATGCTATAACTTACTTTTATCCTCAACTATCCACCTACGAGTAATAAGCTCATATTAAAATAACACAGTTAGTTTGGGTGTTAAATTATTTAAAGCTACATAGTGTATTGCTTATATGCTAATAAGCTCAAAGTACAGGGACGTCTGCTTTTTTTTTCCAGAAAACCACAACTTATGGGCGCACTCTTTCTTTCTTTCACTCATCTCTTGTGCTTGCTTCCCAATTTATACTTTGGTCAAAAATCCCAATTAGTAGTGTATGTACTTAAACTTGTCTGTGTATGTATGATTGTATCGGGGCTGTCAAAAGCAAGAAAGAAACAAGCTTGACCATTTCTTGTTAAATTTGAAACAAGAAACAAAGACGATAATGCACTCACATATAGCGCTGATTGTGATTTATGTGCTTTCAGGGACAATTTTATATTTTTACATCAACTTTGCTCTGACAATAAAAAATCAGATCGGGAAATAACATTTACCCCCGAACAAACATGATAATTTATATGTTAAGTACGATAACGCATATTGCAATAGTCATCATTTATAAGAGATTGAAACACACATGTACATGTGCTGTTAATTCTTTTGTCCTAATAGTTTATTATAACAAATTTAATAATTTATTCTTAAACTCTAAGAGAGCGTTTGGAAACTTGCATTTCATTTCAAATTAGAAGGGTTTCAAATGACAGGTTTTGAGTTGTCATTTCAAATTCTCATGTTTATAATAATTTATGAATGTCCTTAATTTCAAATGAAATCCAAATCCAAATTACAAAACACTTTATTTGATCAAATTCAAAATTTCAAATGAAATTTAGTTTCCCAAATGGGTCAAAGCATATAGGACTTGTCAATCTTGAACCTGAGCACACTGCTGTAAAATTTCCCGCCAATCAACATGATTGCATGGAATGATTATAGCACCTATCATTTTCATTGGGATTTCTGCATACCATAGATTTTAACCCTAATGAACAATTTAATATTAAGTTACCTGATTGGGTTTGCAACACTATTATTGAAGCCCAGACGCTTAATAGGTTAGTTTGAAGTGGAAATTTTGCAGCCCTCGTTATGTGTGTGTTTTATGTTTAAAAGATATTGCATTTGTTTACGATGTCATGTAATATATTCAGCATGCATGTTCATTTCAAAAATTGTCTGTAAATAATTAAATTTATTCGTTAATCACTCTACACTCTAAATCCTTTCTACATATTATTACTCCTTCTAATCCGTTATCTTAGTTCTTTCACTTTTTCTGCAAGTAATTTAAAGTACTTTGACTAGTAGTTAAAGTTTATATTTTTAATTTTGTTTCTGGATAGAAGTATATATATTTATAAATTAATAATTATATTATGTGTTCAAAACATCTGAAGTTAAGTACAGCAAAGAGGGAGTGCTAATTAACTTACCAAATTGACATTCATTAATGTCAACGAAATGCTTGATCAAAGCATAGCAACAAGTCCCAATATAATCCATTTACATTTTTTTTTATCAATTTTGAGGGTATAATAATTCCCTTATCAAATCAGAACAAAAAAATTACAGACTTTAGTGCATCTCCAATGGTGTTGGTTGGCTAAACCGGACCTGTAAGACGATATGTAAAATCTGTAAGACATTCTACTTCCATGGTATTGACTATATTGGTTAACTATATTTTAAAAATAGTATATTATTAAAATTTTATGTTGTTATAAATAGAGTATATTACTTCAATATAGCAATAAATGATTAGAATTTTTTTTACAGATTTCTTAAAAGTTTGTAGTGGTTCAACAAATATAGTCAACATCAAGAGGTTGACTATATTTATAGACAAGGGCAATGTACCATTGGAGATGGATTTTTTTTTATATAATCTCTATATTTTTTATTTATAGCATGTATCAATGATTTTTAGCTAAGGGTTGGAGATACTCTTAGACTTTGTTATTCAAATTTATTACGTAGCCCCTGCATGCTAGAAATAATTACACTTCATTTTTGCTTCAAACGTTTCTGGGGTAGCATCGATAAATGTTGTTTTGCCTTAAATTTTTTAGACATGTTTTTTCTTCAATTTTACTTTGTACGTGCACGCTTTATTCATAGATTCTGACACACTATATTTAAATCTTTAAAAGACCACTTTCCAAACAAATCTGCAACTAACATTGTTTTAGACTTGTCTTTTTACTCTTTTGGTATTTAAAGCAACACGAGAGTATGTATGAATGTATTTATTAGACATACAGATACAGATTATTCCTCGATAACGAACTCAACAACAAACGTGATCTTACACTTGAAAAGGAAATAAGAAAGAAAGCATATATAAACCATCAGTTAGTGAGCATCATTATATATATATATACTACTAACCACTGTGTAGTAAGTTGTGTTTTTGTTATCAGAACTGTTATGTTAATGATGCAGACCATTTGCAGAACCTTTGGAACTGAATTTTATATAGTTGAATGTGGGGTTATTTACTTATTTTTGGTTAGAAAACTTTAATAATGAAAGCAGGAATTATAATTCATGTCTCAGTCTGTGGGGCGCGCGCAATAGATGGTTTCTAGAACTATATTGTAAAATTACCAAGTTACAAGAGAAACTTTGGGTAAAATCAGTCTGCTAGTACGAGTAAAAAGAATAACAATGCTAAAGCATGAACAATCCAAGGGACTGTTTTCAGTTATTTTTCTAGTCAGTCAAATGCATATAAATGGGTGTATGATATTACTTACTAGCTGGATACTAAACTGGTTATGGATCAAATCATTCCTAACTTTCATGTGTAGCAAGGTGAGCGAGAACACAGTGATGTTTAAAAATACCTATTTTTGGAATTTAATGGCTGAAAATACCAATTTTCAAAATATATGGTTCAAAATACCGTTTTGGTTACGCATTTTGTAATTTGATAAATGTAATACGAATTTGAGAATTGAGTATCCAAGAAAATTACTAAAAATACACATTTGCAATTTAGGTATTACCATTGGGATACGTATTTGCCAAATGCGTATTTTAAAAAAAATATAAAAAATAAATTGGATACCCATTTAACAAATACGTATCTAGTACAAAACAAGATACCCAAATGACAAATGCGTATCCAAAACGGTATTTTCAGCCAATTGTATCAAAAAAATTGTTATTTTTAACATTTTTTCGCGAGAACATTACTGAAGCAGTTCATATTGTTTGAAAAAAATTGTTAAATATATTTCAGATTAATGATGCATGGAGAATTTAAAACATAAAAGTTTCATACCACACATCAATATAGATGCATGTATATATATACCGGTCTATTTTTAGTCTTCAGTGTTCTCAATGAAGCACACTGTAACACTGATCAAGTACATTATTTAACCAGTAATGATAAAAGGAAACAGTATTAGGACTCTGAAAATAAAAACATTTGTATGTATCTTATTGTAAAATGGCGGGGATAAGATTCGGTAAAATATACATAATTGCATGATACGAAATGATTGATTAGTTTTATAAAAATCAAATTTTAGATAACACTATAAGTACATACGTTGTACATAATTGTGTAAAAAAAATTTGGACAAAATAACATGTTAATTGATAGGTAATGTTTTAAGGGGTTATTGATGTAAATACAGGTATCATTCCAATTAAAAACTAACACACATTATTTTATACAAAATTTTGTATACAATTCTATACTTCAAACATTTTCCAATATATAATACTAACTAATATCTTTAAAAAAAACCTATTTTACTACGGGGGTGATTCATCATAGAATGAATAAACATATTAACTATTTTATGATATTCATTAATTAAGTAAAAAAACTCATTCACAACATCTTAACTGGACCTTATCTTATGAATAATATTCTAACTCTTGTGAATAATATTTTAACACACTTCCTTTTAGTGTTTTTGTGATTCGAAAAATGTATCATTGACATCCATTTTGAGGATGCTAGGGAGGGGAAGCTCACTCATTTATCAACATGAGCTTTGACACTCGAGAACTTATGTAAAATCTCACAATATTAGGAAAAGAGCTCGACTAATCTTATAAAATATTCCACACGGTGTTAAGGTTTCATCCGAGCAACTTGACATGTATACTACAATAACCGACACTACAAGAAAACAGGACAAAACTGACCGTCAAAAACGGTCGGTTAAGAGGCAAAACGGTCGGTTAAAAGGTTCATAACCGACCACGAGGGGTGGTCGGTTTTAGCCTGGTCGGTTATGACCTTTGGTCGGGTTTAAGCCTCATAACCGACCAACACAGTGGTCGGTTAAGTGCCTGGGCATTTTACTAAAATCTGGGGTCACTGTGTACACGTGGTAACACGTGTGCACACGTGTCGCCACGTCACTGAGTCATAACCGACCGCAGGTGGTCGGTTATGTCTATTTCTAAATGTTGACTGGAACTCATAACCGACCGTGGTCAAAGTGTGCACATCGGTCGGTTTTATTTCAGAAGCTAACTTAAACTTCATAATCGACCGTCCTAAAACCGACCACCCTCAAAAGACGACGGTCGGTTATGTCTATTTTTAAAATGTTGACTGGAACACATAACCGACCGTGGTCAAAGTGTACACATCGGTCGGTTTTATTTGAGAAGCTAACTTAAATGTCATAACCGACCGTCCTAAAACCGACCACCCTCTAAAGGAGACGGTCGGTTTTATGAAGAAGGTGGTCGGTTATGTCACCTGACGGTCGGTTTTCTGGGTTTTGTAATGGTCAAAAGTGGTCGGTTATGCCTATTGTCGGTCGGTTTTAAGGTCTGATTTTAAAAAAAAATTACAGGTTTTTCTGCAGCCCCTGGATACCAAACCAAATCAATACACAAATCAAATCCAATCACAACCAAACAACCAAACAACCAAAACAAACAACAATGATAATCATTAAACTATACTACTCAAAATCATTTGCAAAAACTAGTAAATTTCATAATCAAACCATAGTAATTAAATCCAACGCAAACATTCACAAACTCCGATAACCGGAGGATTAAACCGTATCATTACATCATTATAGTCTTAAAACCATCACAATGTATTATATTACATCCCATAACCATCAAATTACAATAGTCTTAAAACCGATCAATATAAACTAATCCGACAAATCAACATCGGATGATCCACCGCCATCACCGCCACCATCACCGCCGTCATCACCGCCGCCATCATCAAAGTCCTCATCATCGGAGGTCTCATCCTCGGACGTGTAATCCTTATCGACTTCCATAGCACGTCGATTGTTTTCCTAGATACAAGTTTAATTAAACTAGTTAAAAAGAAGAAACAAAATTTACATGTGAATGAAAACAATAAATAAACAAGAAGGTCAAAAATTATACCTCCGCAACACGAGCTTCCGTCTTTTGGACGATATCTTCAATTAAGGAGCCCACGATATGCATTTAAAATCAAATAAAAATACATATAAAATCACATATAAAAATGCATTTAAAATCACATAAATACATATAAAATCACATATTAAGGATGCATTTAAAATCACATAAAAATGCATATAAAATCACATATAAAAATACATTTAAAATCACATAAATACATATAAAATCACATATTAACCCTCATTTAAAATCACATAAAAATGCATATTAAATCACATAAAAATGCATTTAAAATCACATTAAAATACATATAAAATCACATATTAAATATGCATATAAAATTACATTAAAATGCATTTAAAATCACATTAAAATACATATAAAATCACATATTAAAGGTGCATTTAAAATCACATAAAAATGCATATAAAATCACATAAAAATGCATTTAAAATCACATTAAATACATATAAAATCACATATTAAAGATGCATTTAAAATCACATAAAAATGCATATAAAATCACATGAAAATACATATAAATTCACTTATTAAATATTCATTTAAAATCACATAAAAATGCATATAAAAAACATAAAAATACATTTAAAATCACATGAAAATACATATAAATTCACTTATTAAAGATGCATTTAAAATCACATAAAATGGTCATTAAAGTACATAAAAATTACCGCAATACGCATGGCGGCTGGTGTAGTGTAGACGGGATTTTCCGGATCGGATCCAACTTTCCTATGACATTTATCCCACACCTCGAGTCTCGTCGGCTTTTTCTTGTTCTTGTTTGTCATTACCTTTCAAAATATTAAATAACTTATATTAGCACGTCCTAATAATTAGTTGATTATATTAAATATGGTGAACGTGTATGTATGTGTGTGTGATGGAATATAATAATATTACCTCCCGAACTTTATTGAATGACCTTGCACCGGCACTATGCAATCTTTCAACTTGTTTTCGGTTGGTGGATCCAACCGATGACCGGTGCAAGTGTCCTTCATTGTTCTCCCAATACTCCAAAAGGTCCTTCCAAAAAGGAACGGACCAATAAGGCGGCTTCAAAGACAACTTGCTAATGCCCTCCTCCCTTGCTTTTCGCTTCACCCTCTTTTTAAGCTCGTTCAAAGTCCTTTTTATCGTCACTTTAATGTGATCTTCCACAATTTTCATCTTCGTCATCCTTCAAATCATCTTCTTCGTCTTCTTCGTCTTCTTATTCTTCTTCTTCACGCCGAATAAACGGTATTTGTCCATACTGTGCAAAATCGACAAAGAGCGAAAACGAGGTCGATGCATTAGATCTATCTTCCTGAAAAGCGTCCTCTATATCATTTTGCGCAACGATAGATTCATCAATTGGGCGACTTTTAGATTTGACCACCGTATATATTTTTGCTTTTGGATCCAATACACTAGGAGCATAATATACTTGTGAGGCTTGACTAGCTAAAATAAAAATCTCATTTGACTTCAATCTTGAGGTCATATCGATTGTAATCACACGATTCTTATTAATCCTAACATCATTACCAACACTATCAAACCATATACATTTGAACAAATATACATGATTGCATCCTTGATAAATAAGTCTAATAATTTCTTGTAGTTGACCATAATAATCAAGATTATTTCCGTGCAAATTTCCTTTAACAACAATACCGGAACCGGATGCATATTTTGTTGAAAATTTATATCCATTAACTTGACAAGTCTCAAAAGTCATAACTTTTAATATTGGCCCTTCAAGTAAGTCCCTAAAACGAGGTCCTTCCACCTCATCTTTATCAACCTAAAAATAATTCAAATCGATGAGATGTTGTAATTATAAGAATTTTAAAAAAAAATCATGCAAATTAAAAATAGATAAATACCTTTTGTTTAAACCAAGTTTTAAATCGACTTTTGACAATACGATCTAAAGCTTGAGGTGTTATTTCCGGGCGCTGTCGCATAACACGATCTTGGTACTTCCTAAAATATAAAGTAAGATCATACATGTGTCATTAACAAAGATTATTACGCATATTTTTTAAAGTAAGATTTGGTACCTTAGATAAGGTTGAACTTCAGGAGAGTTTAAAAGAACATATTCTTCCGCTAACTCTCGTTCATCATCACTCATGTATCGAGTTCCTTCCTTTCCAACAGATTGAAATGGATATTTGAACACTTCTAAATTCTCGGAATTTTGCACATCAAACAAAACCTCGTTACGACGTACCTTATTATGGATCGTGTCAGAGGCAAAATAAAAAGAACAAATATTAAGAATCTCCTCCTCCATATATCGTTCGGCAATTGACCCCTCAACCCTTGCTTTATTATCGACTTTTTGTTTTAATTTTCCCAACAAACGTTCAATCGGATATATCCAATGCCAATAAGCAGGTCCAGCAAGTCTAATTTCTTCGTCTAAATGTACAACCAAGTGTTCCATCGAATCAAACCAACTTTGAGGAAAAATCGTTTCCAACAAACACAACGCTTTGATAACCGATTTTTCCATTATTTCCAAGTCGGTTTTTGTAACCACGGATGAACATAAATCTTGGAAAAAGTTAGAAATTGTCGTGATTGCATCGACAATAGGCGCCGGTAGAAGTTCACGAATTGCGAGAGGCAATAATTTTTGAAGAAAAATGTGACAATCGTGCGATTTGAATCCATAAAATATACACTCCTCAACATTGCAACAACGTGATATATTTGAGGAATAACCATCTGGAAGTTTTAGTGAACTAATCCATTCACACAAAAGTTTACGTTGTTTTCTAGTAAGGGAATAAGGTGCTTTAGGTGACTTTCCTTTCTCATCGATCCACAAATGTGGTAACATCCCAAAATGCTTGCAATCCGCTCTTGCTTTTTTATGATCTTTTGACTTTGCCGCATTGACAATAGTAAAAAAAATGTTTTCAAAAACATTTTTTTCCGTATGCATGATGTCAATTGAATATCGTAAACTATGTGATGACCAATAAGGGAGTTCGTAAAAGATTGGGACATGAGTCCAATGATGCTCTTCCCCGTATCCGACACTCCTTGCCTTCGAATTAGTCTTTCCGGGTGGTGGAAAAACTAAACCATCAAGCAATTCCTTAACACCCTCACCGGACAAACGACCACGAAACAATCTTCTTTCTTCTTTATCAAACAAATTACTTTTTTGATGGAGTGGATCATTTGATTCAAGAAATATTCGGTTCGTGCCATAGAAACTACGTTTTCCACAATATTTTAATTGAAACCCTTGCACGCTTCCAAGACACACTTGACATCCCATCTTTCCTTTGCCCGACCACCCACTTATCATACTCATAGCGAGATAGTCACTAATTGTCCACATAATAGCCGCTCTCATTGTAAAATTTTGTTTCAAAGATTGGTCGTATGTCTTCACCCCGGTATTCCACAATATCTTCAATTCATCGATGAGAGGCCTTAGACAAACGTTAATATATTTTCCAATACTATTTGGACCCGGAACTATATCGGTCATGAACATATAAGGCTTTTTCATACACATCGATGGTGGAAGATTGTAGACAACTATCACCACGGGCCACACACTATATGTTTTTTTCCCGGTAGGGCCAAAAGGGTTGAAACCATCGGTCGCAAGACCAAGCCTTATATTACGAATCTCTTGAGCAAATGAAGGATACCGACGGTCAAAATTTTTCCACTGTTCTCCATCCGCAGGATGACTTATTTCTCCATCTTTCACATCTCTTTTTTTGTACCATCTCATGTGATTGGATGTATGTCCCGACATATATAAGCGTTGTAATCGAGGGATCAAAGGAAAGTGTCTTAAGATTTTTTTTGCTAGTTTTTTACCTTCTTTCCTAGAAACATCCTGATAACGATCTTTACCACATATATCACACACAACTTTATCCTTGTCATCTCCATAAAATAACATACAATCATTCTCACATAAATCAATTTTTTCATATTCAACCCTCAAATCCTTCATAATTTTTTTCATTGCATAATAACTTTCGGGTAATGTATGTTTTTTTGGTAACACATCCGTAAGAAGTTTAAGCAAACTATTAAAAGCTTTATTACTACAATGCGAGTTATTTTTGAATTCCAATAATTTAGTAGTAAAACTTAATCTTGTGTACTTTGTATTACCGGGATAAACAGGTGCTCCATTTTCAACAATAACCTCGTACAATTTTTTAGCACTATCATTTGGAGCTTCTTCTACATTCATAGTTCCCGTATCCGTAGTTTCATAAAATTGATAATTTTCACCGGCTAAATCATGTAACATCGCATTCAAATCTACCGGTTCTTCTATTCTCGAAGGTTCCCGAACACAATAACGGTGATGTGATGTTCGACTACGTTTTCTTCCTATTTTTTCACCGTGCGACGTTCACACGGTATAACCCTCAAGCATCCCTTTAGCGAGCAAATGAAATCTAACATCATCAATCTTTAACCAATTCAAATTTTTACAACGTTTACACGGACACTTCATTGTACCATCTTCCATTCCATTTTCGCTAGCAAATTTTAAAAAAGTTTCTACACCAATTCTATATTCCGGGGTCAATGAAATTTTATCGCTTTGCAATTGATTACCAATCCAACTTCGATCAATGGTTTCCATCTACAATAATATTTTTTAAAATTAAAAAATATATATTTAATAAATAATTTATCACTAATCTCATACAACAAATTATCTACAATAAACATTAATAAATGAAATAAACATATTTCATAAAACACACAAACACACACACTATAATTACAATAAATGAAACTAACTTACAAATTATCTACTACCAAACTTCAATTCTCACAACAAACATTATATAAAAAAATAAAAATATTAAATACATACAACAACATTTAATACATACACCACCAACATAAACACACACACATATTATTACAAAATATGAAAATAACTTACAATTTTCTGAAACTCCTCCACTTCAATCCTCTGTTTTTTTTAATTTTTTGGCCAAAATCAAGAAATGAGGGATATAACAAAAAAATTAAAAAAATAGGTTAAAACCGACCGTCAGCTGTCGGTTTTATGCAGAAGAATAAAACGACACCGTTTTCTCTATAACGGGTACTTTTTTTGTGCTTTAAATTAATTTTTTATTATTCTATATAACCGATAACTTGTAGTCGGTCGGTTTTAAAAGTGACACATCAGCAAAACGGTGTCGTTTTTTTCTATAAAACCGACCACCAGCTTATGGTCGGTTTTATGTGTGTCACGTCATCGATACGGTGTCGTTTAGTTGGCATATAACCGACCACTAACGTCGGTCGGTTTTAATGTGACCAAATCGACGTCGGTCGGTTATGTCCGGTCGGTTTTACCTGTTTTCTTGTAGTGCGATAATAGACTTGTAACTCACATGCTTAATTCCTTCAAAGCAAACATCAACATACCTTTTGCAATGATGATGAGAAGCATCTCCCTAAATACGTATTAAAATTGTATTCAAGTGTCTAATGTAAATTTATGATTTATTTATGGATATATATAGTCAAATTCAGTAGTAATACTTCAGGAACCGCAAACCCTTCTCTTAAAACTACATTAATATGCAACCAGGCCAGAGGCTAATCATTTGTGCTGCTTCTAGACACAGGGGAAAGACAAATTTAAATGCACTGGAAAAAAATGATTACAGAGTGTGGGCAGCATGATTTGGTTCAAAATCGAAACAGATCCATCCGGGCCGGGGAATGAAAAGCAAGAGATTCATATATATGTTGGTGTATAATTGCAAAGGACAGGCAAAAATTCTATGATTGCTATGTGCTACTCTATATGTCTACTATAGTTTCAATTTGCATGTTAAAAGCTAGAGACTGCAACAAAGTACCAATCTATTTTACGGACCACTCCTGTTTCCAGTTATAATGCTTCTCTTTTCTAGTTATGACTGCACATTATCAAATCATTTCGTTCATAATGTGTGATAAACATTGCATTCAAACAAATCATGCAGTAATTACTAGCTTTTACTTAATAATGTATGAAAACCCTTCTAGCGTGCTTTCAGAAGAGAGTCCTCTCTCTGTCTCTCACATACAAACACCTACATGTAAGATGTTTCTCGGCAAAGTAACATGCAAAACTAAAGTGAAATGGCATAAAGGATACACTTTATGAGTATACCTTAATCTTGGTACGGGGTGCTCTTCCCGAATCCAAACCGTTTATACTCGAATGAGGACACTGTTACAAAATGATATTTCAAGACACGGTTTCTCACTTTTTTTTTTTATTTAGAAGTGAAAATTAACAAAAATCAAATATATGTGGGCACAGAAGAAAACATTATATATGTGTGGGCACCAGAGATGCACAAAAAGCCCGGGCCCGAAAATCTGGCCCGGCCCGATCCGGTCAAAACCCGGCCCGATTAAAAGCCCGAAAAAGCCCGATTATAATCTGATTATTCAAATATATTTTCTTATATATTTATAAATTTACATTTATTATAAATATAAATAATACTTTAAACACATATATATATATATATATATTTACATATTTGTGATTAATAATATTATTTATATACTTTGTTGCATAAATAATGAAAGATGATATAATAAGTACACTATATATATTTGGATATCATTGTTATCATAACAATGATAAAACATATTTTTCTATAAACATGTTTATTTTTTACCGAACTTAAATGTTTTCAACGAAGTAATGTTTTCATAAAATATTCCATGTAAACTAATATATTTTTACGATGATCTAGTTGCTAACATATGCATTCTTCCGAATCTCTAATAATACTCTATCCGATTTAATTAGAAAAAAACTCGGCCCGATCCGATCCGGCCCGAAAAAAAGCCCAGTTAGACCCGTCTCGAGTACCCAACCGGGCTCTGACATTTTCCGAAAGTCCGGCCCGGTCCGGGCTTTTTAAGGCCCGGTTAAAACCCGGCCCGGTGGGCCTTGTGTGCATCTCTAGGTCACACAAAATTTCAAGTGTTTTGAGACTGTACTTGTCATGATGCTTAATGCAGAAATCAGTTTCTTAATTAGAGTTACTAATAACTGTATGATACAATGATCGTAATTGTTACAGTATAATTTAAGAAATTGGACCACTGCTCTTTATTATAAGAATAATAACCTGTCTTTTACTTAAGAGGCCCTTTGACTGCTTTAGTATCTAGGCTTCACACTTTGGGCACGACTATCTAGAAGGTGGGCTACGCCGTGTGGTAGATTCGGACTCTATTCCCCTCCCGCACGTTACAATCCCTATCAAATTCCTTTTTTTTCCGACGGGATGTTGCACACTTGGCTGCAAAATTATATATTTTTTTTAAGATTTGCTAAATTACTTAAATTCACAGAGAGAGTGGTACTTAAAAATAAGGAAAAAACAGTATTTTTGGTTTTTTCCCTGTGAATTGCGCAATTGCAACAAGTAATTTGTGATTACAATTATTTTAATAATAATTATAACTAATTACTACCTCCGTCCCTCTCATTTCTTTACATTTTTTTCACATGCTTAACACGCATTTTAAGTTAACTATAAAGTATACTTCCGTAATTTATTTTTAAAATTTTCTTTTTTTGGATAAAAGTTTGAACATTATATTTTTATTTAGAAGAAAAAAAAATTAAAAATAATTATGCAACTACATTTAATAAGAGTATTAAAGTGCGTGCTGAATCCCCGTCCATTACACAGCACAAAGATTCAAATGACAGATATAATTACCCTGACTCAAAAAAAATAGAAAATGATCCTATGCATTCAAACACCATGATATGTCCGAACTAAACAATCAAAAATTTGATGTATTAGAAAAAGAATTAGTTTTAGACATACTCAACCATGAATATTAAAGATATGTGTCAAATCTGATGTAAAAACCTGACTACCGCGAATATTCAATTACACACCTTGATTAATGAGATAAATTACTCCCTCTGTCCCAGAATAAATGTCACTTTGACTTTTGACATGTTTTTAAGGTACTAAAAAAAGATATTTACATATATTTTTTTTCAAAATTTTTTTTTCTAAATTAAAATTTTACATTTATATTTTTATTTAAAAAAGAAAATTTATAAAAAAAATGTACAAAAGTACCTTTTTTTTACACCTCAAAATACGTGTCAAAAGTCAAAGCGACACTTATTTTGGGACTGAGGGAGTATTATTTACCACTATCCATACTCCCTCCGTCCCAGTCATTTGTATACAAATGGTTTGGGCACGGTGAACAAGAA
Organism: Apium graveolens; assembly: GCF_009905375.1. Lineage (NCBI taxonomy): Eukaryota > Viridiplantae > Streptophyta > Magnoliopsida > Apiales > Apiaceae > Apium > Apium graveolens. Next base: position 99,903 of record NW_027418035.1, read on the forward strand.
ACATAATAAAATAATATTATTTTTGTTAAGATAGTGGGATGAGAAAAAAAGAAAAAGTGTAATTTAATGGAAAAAAAATATAAAGTTAGTTAAAGTGATGGAATCATTCAATATTTAATGAATAAAGTGAGTATAGTGAGAGAAAGTAGTGTGTAGTTGATTTTTATATTATAAATTTTTTACAATTTTTGGTAAGTTTGAAATGTATAGAATTGAATAGGACATCGAAAAAAGGAAAAGAAAGTCTATAAAAATGAATGGGACAGATGGAGTATATTTTATAATTAATTTCTGCATGCCAGATAATCCCTATAATAAAATGTTTCTCATTCACCGCCTCGACTAATGTGATTTGCACGCTCCATTCATATGACATCATATCCGGGAACAGTAAAGATTACCGGATAACATCTCAAAATTCTAATTTCACGCACATTTACACACAACTTTATATTTACCCTTTTTTTCTTGAAAATCCTAAATTTATTTTTATACCAATTTCAAACTCAAACAAAGACCACCTTTCCGTCGCCGATATTTTTTACAGGAGCTCGTTCGAGAATTTCGCCATATTATAACCATACAAGCCAGATAGAAGACAAGAGCACCCGGAGAGAAGAGGATCTTTGAGGACTGAGTTATATTATTTTGCAAGGTCCTTCCTTCATTGAAAAAAACTAAGGTAGCATTTTATACCGTCTTATGTTGTTTATTTTTTAAAATTTATTATATGAATTATATCTAATTGACAAAGGAAATTTTTTAATATCTATACATCTATACAATATTATAATAGACGAAATATTAAAAGTTTGTTAGTAGGTCACGCTGAAATTACTTAATTACCCTTACTTAATTGTTCTAATTCTAATTATTGGGTCATTCAATTTTAATTCTATTATTTTATCAATTTCAATTCTATTTTATATCAGAATTCTATATCACTATAATTTATATTTAAATTAAACTTTTTCTACCAATTTAAATTTTAATTCATATTGAGTTCTATATCATTCTAATTTATTATTTCGGGGTAAATTAAATATAAACAAACTAAATATAATTCTTATAATTTGGTTGATATAAAATGTGACTCGGGTTAAGATAAAATAATAATACTATCAATCCTTCTAAAAAAATTATACCAATGAACTTTGATATCCACGATAAAAAAATAAATTATACAATTGATTCAGACTAACATAAAACTAAAATAAAAATACAATTCGACTAATAAAAAAACATATATACTAATTATTCAGTCTAAAATAAAATATTTTATTGATCCGAAATTTTAAAAAAATTAAATTAAACTAAAAATAATTAGTTTGATTTGGTCGGTGTATTGATTATCGGGCTAAAATAAAATAATGTAAATCACTGATCCGAGATAAATTAAATTAATATTAGACTGAGTATAATTCGTATCCTATTAATGTGAAATAAAAAATCAAATTTTATTTAAAACACATTTTTTTAAATACACTTAAAATTATCAATAAAACTATATCGTTCAATCAGTAATACCTTTTTTAAATATCTTTATAGAGTTATAGTTAATCGATTAAGTAATCACAATGTTAAAATAATAGTTTTTTAAGATACCAACATAATTGAGACATTATAGTTTTATCCGCAATAAAATAATAATTTTATTATAATAATATTTCCCCCTGTTATCACTTTAAATAAGTTTAAATGTTCTAAAAAGTTATGAACATATACGTTTACTTATATAATTATCATATCATTTAAAATTTTAAATGAACAAAATTAAAAATTAAATTCAAGTATTATTTTTTAAAAATTATGTAATATTGAAAAAAATATGTGTAGTCCGTGTATCTCAAGGGTAAGCTAGTAATAATAATAGTTGGATTGACCAATAACATGATTTTTTCCAAAGCCGATATTTCACATGCAAAATTGTGCCCCAATTTCTAACAATAAAAAATAATAATAAAAACTATTAAAAATTATATTTTTAACATAATTGAAATTAATTTAAAATTTAAAATATATACAAGTACATGACAATAAGATAAATAATTATAAACAAGAAAATGATCACATAAATCTAATTCATATGTAAACTTATTTAAATCTATATATAAATATTTATTAATTAATTAAAATTTTGAATTAAAATTTTATTGAATATATGTAAATATTACTATTATTTAAAATAAACTAATTACCTAAAAACTGTACTATATAAAAAATTAATATAATGTACAGGATATTAAAGAAAAACTAATATTCCCCTTATTTTATTATCAAGACTCGTAGTGTATAATACTTATCAAAAGAAAAATAATATAATGTACATGTTATTTATAAAAAATGTAGTCTATAGTACTTATTAAAAGAAAATAACATTCTTATTCCCTTAGTAATTTTTTCCTTTTTTTTTTGCAACTTATTCAATATATAGGATTAAAATATTTTTTTATACTTTTACTCAAGGTAATAATTTATAATTATTTAATATTTACAATTTTCTAACCTTTCTTCTACTTGCATATTTTTTTTTATTAGAAAAGAAAGTTATATATTTTTTTTATTTTTTTAAACAAAAAAAATATATGTATATATACTTGCATCTAGAAAATGTGCCTCTCAAAATTTTAGATCTGTTCAGTCCTCATGGAATACTCTCTCTCATTTATTTCCTTATGAGCATTATATAACAAGTTTCTATGTATATATAAAAATTATAACAAATTACAATATCTAGACAAATAAATTACGTGTAGTATGAAAACTTATTATTGATATTAATTATATAAGTATTACCTAGCTCAATATCAAAATATTATCTATTAGTTACCCATTAAACCAAAATTTATATTTTTCAATCAGAAACGTTTTAATGAAATGTTAGCCTTCGAATGTAATTAATGTCATATTGAATATAGAATAAAAATATTATAAGAATTTAAGGTAGAAATAACTATTTACGGTTTAACTTTTGTTATTAACTTAGTAAAATTAATTATATATATAAGACTAATTTACACTTTGCATCTCAAAACTTTGGCTGAATCTCAATTCAGGTTTAATATTTTAAACTAAAACAGTTTGCACCCCAAAGTTTAGAAACGCCGTCAATAAGCATCCCTTTAACGTTTCTGACATTAAGTCACACGTTAACGTTATTGTCAGAGGGGTATTTCTGATAATTTATATTTTTAAAAACTTTATGCAAACTTAAATTACAGTCTGCACCCCATATTTTATCTTGAATCTCATTTTAGGTCTATAACTTAATACTGTAACAGTTTGCATCCCACAATTATTTTTAGCAAATAAATAAATTTATCTAAAATAATTCAATTTCCTTTTTTTAAGTTTTGATATAATTTAAAATGAAATATAATAAGTCCAAATATAATATTCCCTCTATCCCACCCAATTATTTACATTTTGTAACTATAATTTACAAAGTTGATACTTGGTCTTAATATTTTTTTTTGCCAATATTTTCTATAGGAACCGGATAGCTAAGTAGTCTGACCCTGATGCTTGAGGGGTAGTTATGTAATAATAAGCATTTCCTCCTAGCAGATAGTTTGTTGTAGTAAAACTGGTTAAAATCTAGCAAGCAAGGCAAACATCAAGATTTGGTGAACTCTGATAACCTGTTAAGTATTTTTTTCGGGTAGTTTTAGGTCATATTTATCATAGTACTTTCTCATGAAATGAAGATCACAGAAGTTGCCCAATTTAAAATGAAATATAATAATTCAATTTCTTTTGAAATATAGTTGCCTCAATTTTTTTTAATTATTTTTTTTCTAAATAAAAATTTAATATTCAATTTTTATATAAAAAAAGAAAATTTTAAAAATCAATTATGGTACTATAATTTGTAGTAGGCTCAATTATTAGACAGGAGGAAGTAAAATATTAAGAAAAAAGAGTAAATAATCATTAGCTAAATAAAATAAGCGTAATGAGAATAATTAAAAATAGTTTGATCCTAATACTTGAAAATTATTTTAAACGGTCAAAATTATATAATATTATATGATATCTAATTGTACAATACTTAAAATATATACTTAAATTCATAAATAACTTATACTTTTATGATCTGTAAATTTTATAAACAAAGTAATATCGTATTATAAAATTCTTAAAATTTCGTGCGAGTCATAAAATTTTATAAATTGAGTTTTAGAACTTAATATACAACCAAAATAATAAATATTCCACGTTAAAAATTCATATAAACTAGACCAAATTAACTAATGGTCCAGTTTTAAAATCCTAATGTGAACATAAAAAATAATTCAATTCGATTTTTTTTTGATAATTCGAAATTACCATTATTTTTTGATAACATGAATTAAAAAACTCTAGAATGCAAAGTAAGATTTGAGAAAAATTCTAGGATGCAAACTGAAATATAAAATTGTTACGAAAATGTCCTTCTGATAATTAACGTTAACGTCTGAGTTAACGTCCAAACTACCAAAGGGATGCAAAAAATCACCGTTTTTTCAGTTTGGGATGCAAACTGTTAAGGTTAAAAGTAATGGTACCAAAGTGAGATTTAGCCAAAGTTTTGGGATGCAAAGTGTCAATTAGTCTATATATAATATTAGTTTTCTCCACTGTGATTACATTTTTTTCTCAACTTCAAATATCATCTTAGTATTTTTTTTCTAAAATTTTTCATTATATTAATTAACTTTTCTCTAAATTCAAATTATAATCATATTATTGTGCTAAAATTTTCTACTATATTATTACTATTTGTAATCCTTATTTTAAATCAAAAATTAATTACCGCATAATTTTAATTATTAAATAATTAAATAAAATTTCATGATAGTATAATATTAAATGTTTAAACAACGAAAAAGTGGATTATTGTAAACATGTTTAACTATATATGGGTTTTTTTAAATTTTATATTTGTTCATAATTTTATAATGTCAAAGAACAAATAAGAAATGCAAAAAAAAATTGAAACATTATTTTAAAAGGTTATATATGATACACACTATGATATGCTCAATGAAAATAAAAGTTTGTTTGGAAAATGAAAGTTATTATAGATGTAGAAGTCAAATACATTAATATTTCAAAAGTAAAATTTTAAAAATCATGTGTAGTGCAAGCCATATAAAGATAATACAAAGTATAAAATAAAAAAAATTATCAAAAATACAACTTGTAATAATATTATTTGCAATTTTACTAACACCTGAAAATATTTATAAAAATATTATTTTATTTTAAAAATATTTGTAAAAATACGAAACTACATATTAGGTTACATTATATATTGCATTTTTGGTTATAAATTATATTGCAAATATGATTACAAATTTGCAGAACGTATAACAAATATTTTTTAAAATTCAAGTTGTAGACGTGGTTGCAAAATAATTCCAAAGTTAATTTTGCAAATATTTTTAAATAGTGATAATATTTTTATAACAATTTTGTAAACTTGGATATTTATAAAAAAATTCCAATTAATGGAATATAATTCTTTGAAGCTAAAGCTCGTATAATTATATCTATACTATTATATTAAAAACGTAATGATGCAAATTTGGTCGATAGTCTCACTTGTCGCTATAGTAATATTTAAAATAAAATAATTCATAAAATAATCACATATATACATATAGAATTATAATATATCTAATGGTATATGGTTATATAAAATAATAATATTATTCACTCAGGCTAAACAAAATTAAATTATTGACCAAATCTTGTATATAAAAAATAAAAATAAACTAAAGATACTTATTTAAAATTTCCTCCTTCGGACTAAAAGAGAATAATAAGTATATTGATCCGGCTATAAAAATATACTATTGATCTCGGCTAAAATTTATTGGTCAATATACTGTCATAAGGCTAAAATAAATTAATATATTATTCATTAGGTCTTAAAAAAATAAATATTCACCCGGAGTAAAATAAAATTTAAATATAACTAAATATAATTAGATCGATCAGGTTAGTTTAACGGACATGACGTTAAAATAAAATAATGTATAATTTTAATATGCGCTAAAATCAAAATTAAAATCAAACTCGATGAATCTTATATAATGTGGCTAAAATAAAATTAAAGTTAAGTTGTGAGATATAATGTAGGTTTAAAAGTGAGTGGGTTAAGGGGATACGCTCCTAACCCAAATATTAAATGTTTGATAATCGACCTCTCTCTAAAATGTGGGGTTTACATAATTACAAGTGTGTTCAATTTTTGTAGTATTCATACTATTTCATTAAAATAAATTTAGAGATAATTCATTAGTCAGATAATATCACTGCACTAAAACAAATTCATATATAATATTTATGTGGGTGAATAAAATTTATACAACTGATCCAACATAAAAGCAAACTCAAAGTCATAAGATAATTAGAACAAATAAAACTAAATAGTATGTACTTTTATTCAGACTAACATAAAAATTCTACCATTATCAACGCTTAAACAAATTAAACTAAAATAAATCTAAATATAATTAGTTGGATTTGATTAGTATAATGAAACTTGTTATCAATCTTGTACGATTTAGACATTATTATATATATTGAATATATAATTAATAATTTACAAGAACATTGCTAATTCTTAAATTACATAAGCATATAAGAATTAACAATTAAATTAGGAGAATGGTTTGATAAAACGAACAGAGATTGGATTTAAGTCCAAAAACTCCTTAAAGCAGTTTCGTCCGCACCATCGCGACCTACAATTAAACTAAAATAAATATAGTCTCTTTAATATATAATAGGAGTACAATGATATAATTTCATGAGATTAAAAAGTCTCATTAAAAAGACTGAATTACCCGTATTTTTAATATTTATATAAAAAATGTGGTTTGTGGGAATCGAACTCAAGTTATTTCATTCAACTATATAAGCTCTTATCACTACACCATATTGTCACATGTAATTTTTATCCTACACATAATATGTAAATGTGCTAAATGAATATATTATTTAACTTTAAATATACTTATTTGAATTCCGCAAAAAAAAGGATAGTTAGTTGAATATTAATACAGTTAATTTTAAAGAATTTAATTCTAGATATAAAATTAGGCTTAGTACATAAATAGATTATTATCTTATTTATTAATCATTTTTTAGTTTGAAAATTTATCTCATATACTTTTAACATATTTTTTATTATAAAAAGTAATTAAAATGTACATATATAATTTTTAAAAAAATATTGAAAATAGAATCGCTTATATATAAATAATCTATATTGGTATTATATATTTAGATAAGTTCGAATTATAATGAGTCAATGCATTTTAGAACTTGGCCCATTGTTCTAAAAATACTCGAAATTTGACTACATGACCCGGCCGAAAAACATCGTCACATTCTACGTTTAGTAAATTTAAATTACAAACTCGGCGAGAATATCTTACCAATAATGTGAAATTTTTTAATATCTTATGTTAATATAAATTAATGTGTTTGAGGCCTTTATATGATCAAGTCAATTGATTATTTATATTAAAATTACTAACTTCACTCGTAACACAATATTATTTTTGGGATTTGTCCCAATTTTAAGAATATTTGAATTTGAAATGAGATCTCACTAGATTTGTTAAAACTACGATGATATATTAAATCGATTTATTTTTCATTTTCACTTAAAAAAACTAACTTTTAAAAAAGAATTATTTTAGATCGGTAATAATCATTGATCAAAATAATATTGTACAAATATTTTGAATTATTTTAATATTTTTAATTATTCAAATAAAAGTTATATCTATACTATATTGTAGCATTTGATTCAATGCATTTTATATTATTTAAGAAAAAAAACATATATTGTTCAATAATTTGATGGAACTAACAAGTTCAACTGATATTTATAAAATTTTATCGAACTGAAATTTTTTAATTTTAGAAGAATAGTATAAAATGTTATCAAATTATTATATGAAGAAATATTAGAGCCGTAATGAAAGCAACTTAAAAACGGTTTAAATAACGATATAAATACAATTTTTCTTTCGAATTCTTGACAAAAATCATGAATATCAATAATAATTCTTAAAAATATATAATTCATTTTTATGTTACAACCATGATTGATACCCGGTTGCGTAAAAAATAGATATGGATTGTTTGTATGTGATAATGTGAATACCATATATAAATTATAGCAATTTATTTATTACATAATTTTAATTTTTGAATAATTATAAATGCATGTTATTTAAGTGATCAATTATCTCACTAGATGTTAATAATGATTATACATGCACATAAATAAGATATTTAACATATAACTAATTGAAACAATCATAATTTATTAAGAGATGTAACATACAATAATTTACATGCTAACACACAGATATAATTTAATCTTACTTTGTTAACAGTAGTGTAAATAAAAAACTAACATTTTCCCATACATACATGCGTTAAATTTCAAAAACTAATATTTCATTAAAATCAACTTTAATATTAACAATAATGTAAATTTTACATTATTGTATATTATGATTGCAAGTCATTCAGTTATGCATTTTTATCTTTTTAAATTGAGTAAATTAATTGTAAGTTAGTAGTGAACCCAGTATTAATATAGAGCAGTACATATAGTTTATTTAAATAAAATTCAAGATTTTGGTCAATTCTGTATTCAACATATATGTTAATTTGTAGTTTTTTATTTGTAAACATACTAACGGCATTCTATAGATAAGTTTAATCATTTCGTTTTAAACGTACACTTACTACCCTGTTTATATTCATTTATTAAATATAAAATAACTGGTAATAAAAATATAATATAATAATAGTTGAGGGGATATTCACTCCTAAAAGTGAGAAAGCATTCGAAACTTCTAATGATATAGAGGGGGACATGAATCTTGTTGGAGAGAAATTTTATCTCCATTTCTTCAAAATTTGACTCAAAGCCTATATAAGGATATTGTTGAAGTTGCTCTATAAACATTATAATTGCATTATGCATAAAAAAACTCTAAAAAATGATCCGTGCCTCGCACGGGTTATTATGTTAATTATAATTAGCTGGATTTGGTCTGTATAATGGATCTTAGGCTAATGAAAAGCAACGCACAAAATTGATTCGCACAAAAATAAAATTAGAATCAAACTAAAATAATCAGAATACTATTGATCTCAACTAAAATTATATTTGTTAAACACTTCTATAAATATCAATTAAAATTATATATTTCAATTGTTAAATTATTTTCTAAATATCATTTATTTCAATAATATCATTAATTTATATACGTGTGTATATTTATGATTATTATCAAATCATTTATAATAAAAAATTAAATAAATAAATTTTCTATCATAAATTTTTTTACTTCAAATTAGATTTAAAAAATTATGTGTTATTAAAAAGTGCATGAAGCGGTTTTTAGCTAGTAGTAATATCTACACTCGTATATATCTACAAATCAACACCAGTTTTTAGAATTTTTGTGATCGAACTATTAAACGCCCACGTTTGAATATCTGGAGCCGAGTGATAATACAATAACAGACATTTCAGTCAAAGCTCAATCATAACATCCTAATCATTCTCTAAAGTTCTTAAACGCCGTAGGGTCGCCTTCTAGAACTATATTCATATGAAAACAAGAAAGAAAGGTTCGAAAAGATGTGGTAAGGTCTAATTTGCGCATAACTAATTAGCGTGACCTGTAATTATGTGAAGAAAGCTGCATTTTCATAAAGAAAACGATTGATTGTACTGCCAAAACTATAATCATGTCGAAGAAAGGTGCATTTTCTTCAAGAAAAAAATCGATTTCACTGCCACCTACTTTTTACCACCAAACGGCCGAGAAATAAGGGCTTGTTTCGGTAAGTTCAATTTCGTATTATCGACTTCTGGAAACTAAAGAATACAGGACCATGAAAGAATCAGAAAAGTGATATATACGTTAAATAAAGCTTAGCACACACTTGTCCCTTCATGCTTATACACAAAAGATGTGCATTGTGAATCTGTATTTCGTGTCGTTGATTTAAAGGACGTTCGAATAACTTTTGAAGTTTGATTTGTATTAACGTATAATGGCCCTGGCTGGTGACAATAGTACTCTTCTTTGATCACACTGTAATACAAGAAAACGAACAAGGCAAAGACAAAATTTGCGTACTATCTATCAATAATACTTCACTTTATATACAGTAAATCTCAGAGGCCTAGCAATTTCCCATGCATATAGCTTTATTTTGTGATGAGTATCGTGCTGTAATAATTGCACATCTTTGACAGAGTAATTTTCTGATAGATACTACATCTAGAAGAATGTAGTTCTCCAGCCTTAGTTGCTATTATTGCTCTGTGATTTCTGTTTATAAAAACTTGATTACTATATTGATGACTTGTCTACGTATCTCAAGAATATAAGAACGCAAATTGAACGCCGAATCGTAGGATTCCTAAGCCTCTTTTTCTATGCTTTTGGTTCTCAAAATCGGCCACATATTGTTCTTGTATGTAATTCATATTTAATTTAGTAAAAAAAAGAATATAAGAATATATATACATATTTAATGTATGTATATATTTATATATGTGTTTATAATTAGATTTTTATTAGTAATTATACAATATAACATATTTTTATTATCTATCAATCTATACTATGTATTATTATTATATAAATGACAAAATATTAAAAATTTTGGTACGTTACCTGTTTTTTGGTATACCGTAATATTATATAATTACTCTTTATCTATTTTACATATTTATAAATTTTAATTATAAAAATAGTATTATACCCGGAATTAAATTCATGTCCAATTCTATCAAAACCCCTTACATTTTTTTTTGACGGAATATGGAACCTATATTAATCAATCAAATCATCAGCCATACAACTCTTCACCTTGGTAGGAACAAAACTCCTATCAAAGATACGATCAGGATAACTACATGACACTCTAGCAAGCTCATGAGCAGCCATATTGGCAGATCGTTTTATAAAATACAAATAGATATTGTTTGTTTGTCGTATCTCTCTACGACACTCTTCAATCACCATGCCAAATGCAGAACGCATTGGTGTCTTGCTTCTTACTGCTTGAACAGCAACAAGGCAGTCAGATTCAACAGACACCACCGGCCACCTGAATTGCTTGATCCAACTTAGCGCTTCCTTAATCACCACTGCTTCAGCTAGCTCTTCCTCTACTCTTCCCTGGAATAACTTTGACTTAGCATGAATGAGATCGCCTGCGTGGTCCCTAGCAATCAAGCCAATTCCAAAAGCATCTTAGTCTTCAAAAGTAGCTGCATCTACTGTAACCTTAATTATGTCCTGTTGAGGCTTAACCCAAGCACTCGCTCCATCTCCGTCTGCCATTGGCTGGAGAAGAGTCTGAGACGATCTAACTTGGGTTGTTGTCCATTGTATAAGGTAGTCCTTAGCAAGTGCAACTATTCTGTTCACCGTGGATGATTTCTTGTGCCACACTAAATCATTCCTTGCTTTCCATATCGCTCAACAGAGCATAGTAGACTCAGCTCTTTGGTGTTTATCTCTGTTGCTCCATGTTCTAGCTAACCAGAAGGGGAATTCCATTTCCTCTTCTATCTGAATATTGGGATCTACCGTTTTCCAACATTGAACTGTCATGTGACAACCCACTAAAACATGATAAATAGTTTCTCTTCCCGTTCCAAAGACTTGACAGAGGTCCTGAACTGGAACGTGCTTCTGAATGAGTTGGACCATTGTTGGCAAGCAGTATGCCACCGCCCTCCACACGAGATTTAGAGCCTTTGGCGGTGCCTTTGTGCTCCATAATAATTTCCAGATAGAGCCGTTCTGTTGCGAGGTCCATGCACCTTTTTGGGATTGCAGCAATTTGTAAGCACTTTTCACCGAATATACACCCGTATTTTCGAAGTTCCAGTAGATAGTATTTGTGCCATTGCCTTCGCCCAAGTCAATATTTAGGATACAACCTTGGTCTCTCGCATTAAAGATGTCCCGAATCAAATCATTATCCCATTCCCGCTTGTCTACACAAAACAGCGAGCTCACGATTTGGTTGATATAGCCTGTGATTCAGTAGTGATGAACGGGTTAACTTCCTTTGACAACCACGGATGCCCCTTGATCTTCATTATTCCCCTGAGCCTATTCTCCATCTCACCCCTGAAGCCACTATATCTTTCGCTGCAAAGATACTTCTCCATATAAAGTTAGGACTGTTCCCTAACGACGAGTTCAGAAAGTCTGTATTCTCAAAGTATCTTGCTTTGTACACTCTGGTTACTAGGCTATCTGGGTTCGTTAAAAATCTCCAGCCCTGTTTCCCAAGCATGGCTAAGTTGAAATTTCTAAAATTCCTGAAACCCATCCCTCCAACATTTTTATGAAGCATCATGCGCTCCCAGCTCATCCACGACAACTTAGAACCATTTGACTACCCTGTATCCCACTAATATTTTGATAGAGCCTTCTCGATTTCTTTCGTAATTTCTAACGGCAGCAAAATATATGCATGGCATATGAGGGCAATGTTTGAACTACGGATTTGATCAACGTTTCTTTGCCCTCTCTAGCGATGTGCTTAGCGTCCCAACTCCTAATACTTGTTCTGACTCTCTCCTTCAAGTAACCTAGGATTATAGATTTATTTCTACCCAATATGTTAGGCAGCCCCAGATACCTACTATGCTCATCAGCCTCTCCCATACTCAGCACTTGACATATTTCTTCTTTGTTATACTGAATAACGTTGGAACTGAAAAAGGCAGAAGATTTAGCAGTGTTGATTACTTGGCCAGAAGCTTTCTCATATACAACCAGTAAATTTAAAATTTTTCTTGCTTCTCCGGCCTCTGCCTTACAATAAAAGTAGCTATCCTCTGCAAATAGCATATGAGAGATAATAGGTGCATTTCGACAAATCTTAACTCCGTGTATCCACTGTTTACTTTCATACCTTCGAACAAGCACAGATAACTCCTCAGCACAGATAATAAACAAATATGGAGATAGAGAATCTCCCTGACGGAGTCCCCTGGTAGGTATAATTGGACCAAGCTCATGTTCCCCGTGGACTATGCTATATGTTACTGTCGTTACACTCTGCAGCACAATGTGTATCCATCTTTCACTAAATCCCATTTTCCTCAACACTGCCTTCAAATATTCCCATTCTATATGGTCGTAGGCCTTATTCATATCAAGCTTTAGAGCCATGTAGCCCTTTTTACCAAAGCATTTACGCTTTAAGTAGTGCATGACCTCATAAGAGACCATGATATTATCTGCAATAAAACGGCCCAACACGAAAGCACTTTGAGAGTATGATATGACTTCATTTATTACCTCCTTCAACCGATTAGCAATGACTTTCGTGATAACCTTCATCAGCACGTTACAGAGGGCGATATGACGCATTTCTGTAATAGCCGAGGGATTCTTCTTTTTTGGAATAAGCACCAGATTAGTCTCATTTAGACCCTCCATAAGCTCACCTGTTTCAAAGAAGTGCCTTGTTAATTCAACCATATTTTTCCCCACGATAGACCAGTATTTTTGAAAAAAGGCCGGAGTCATGCCATCAGGCCCCAGTACCTTATCAGGATGCATCTGAAACAGCGCCAACTTTACTTTCTCATCAGTGACTGGCCTTAGTAAATTCCTATTCTGATCTTCTGAAATTGTTGTTGGGATACAATCCACTACTTCCACCGTCTCCGTATATGAAGCTTTAAATAAAGTCTGGTAGTAGTTGGTTATAAGGTCATCTAGCCCCTGCTGCCAATCAACCCACTCACCTGCTTCATTTTTCAGCCTTTGAATTTGGTTTGTTCGTCTACGAGTATTGCATGCTGCGTGAAAAAATCTAGTATTCTTATCACCTGATTGGAGCCACAGCTGTTTTGATCTCTGGCGCCAAAATATTTCCTTTTGATCCAAAATCAAGTGTAGTTGTTGCTTCGCTTGCTTGTATAATTCTACAGAATTTGCATCCCGTTTACCTCTAAGTAACTTCAGCTCTATTTTGCACTCCTTAATTTTCTTCCCAAACGAATCAGTGAATTCCTTACCCCAAGAATCCAAGTTCTTGCTACACCTGGATATTTTATGTCTGATGTTCACACAATCTACGTGTTCCCAGCTATCTTTCACAATCTGGAAACAAAGAGGCTCTAGTAACCACGCATTTTCGAATTTGAAGCGTCTCTTCCTGCTACACGTATTTCGTTTACTTGGCTCCAGAAGTAACGGGCTATGATCTAACGGAGACCCTTCTAGATTATAAAGCTTATCTAGAGGAAAAAGCATAAGCCATGTGTATTTATCAGCGCCCTGTCCAATCTTATTTCCAACCAAGCTTTCGTGTTTCTCCCTTTCTCCCAAGTATACTGGTGCCCGATGAGCTCCATGTCCTGTAGTTCCGTGTCTATTAAAGTGTCGTTGAAACCTTCTATCAACCATCTGGGATAAGCAGCACCACCCTTTTTCTCCGCTTGGGACACTATGTTATTCATATCACCTATTGCGCACCAAGGAAGGTTTGAGTCTCGAGCGAAATTACACAGAAGATCCCAAGTTTTCTTTCTTTTAGCCCTGACTGGTTCACCATAGAATCCCGTAAGTCTCCACGGGTTCTGCTCATTAAGGGTGTTCTCGATATCAATATGATTCGAAGACAGGCTGATTAGATTAGCTTGGTCAGCTTCTTTCCACAGCATTGCCAAACCCCCACTTCTACCCTGAGGCTCGACTACCACCATCCCTCTGAAACCTAGCTTTATACGAACCTCTTCCATTTTTGTTTTATTGTTAATAGTCTCACTTGAGAATACACAAACAGGTCTTTCTTACCGGACTAATTCTTTAAGGAACCGAACTTTCCAAGGTAAGCCCAAGCCTTGGCAGTTCCAACTTATAGTATTCATGATGAGTGGCGGGCCTGCATGGTAGCACCCGCCAAAAACAAGTTTTTTCGATCAGTTTCTTCCTCTTCTGGTAGGACCATATCAGCATCCATCCTTTGGATTATTGGTTCATTCAGCCCAGTTGTAAAGCCCAACCTACGTCTTTTTTGGGGCACGATTATAATTTCGCTTGTTGCCAGCTCAGCATCCTCATTATTTTTGAAAACTCTATTTGTTTCCCCATCAGATATCAATCTCGCATTTTCCGACAAAATAGGCTCCTGATTTCTGTCAAGCGATATTTTGTTACTTTCCAACAGACTTTCTTCTGAAATCTCTGGACTTCCGCTATGGAAAGATTCTCCCCCGTCTTTTGCGGTAACTAGCATGCCACCAGTTACGTCACCCTCCTCCCCTGATTGAGCTGCCGAAAAAGTTCCCCCTGGTCTCAGCCACTTTGCACCGATTGTGTGGGTTCGTCTCCGCGGTTCGACTCGCATCCAAATACCATACGGCTTTTCAATCTTCTCCAATGGTGTATCTAACAGCTTTTCACAAAATCTTTCTCTGTGACCGATCATACCACAAATGAAGCAGAAAGTGGGTATTCCTTCATACTTAAAGTTTACCCAGCACAACTCTACATTATTTTTCTTTAACTTCATTCTTCGTTTGAGTGGGGTATCCAAGGAAATTGATACTCGAATACGTAGAAATTCTCTCCAAACCCCCACAAAGTTATTAGTGTCCCCTTCCACAAACTTTTCGATGTAGTTTCCAATATCTGTAACTACTCGTTGCGACATAAAACCCGTACTCATGCCATGCAGTTGGATCCAGATATCCAGGTTGTTGATATTTTTGGAACGAGAATTCTCTCCTTCCTTTAGCTGTGCAAACACAAGATGAAAATGACCAAACGACCACGGACTTCCATATATAACTCTTTTGATATATAACTCATGGTATAATTGAAATATAAAATGATTAACGTCAAGTTGTTTGACATACATACCTCTCCCTAATTTCTACAGTGATGCCATTTTGTGTTGCATTGCTTGAAAATCAATGAAGGAGTCTGTAAGGAAGCCGCCTACCAGACACCAGCGCGCATCTATTTCACTTAGTTCCTCAGCATGACCTTCATATGACAGACCTCCCTAATCCTCATCCTCCATGTGTATCTTTGCAAAAGCTTCTTCCATTTCATGTACTGTAGATCTTTGATCAGCCATTATACAGAACAAAGGGATAAGAGACACAAAACCTTAACAATGATCAAACGACACTGAAAGACTCACAAACTCACCATGTCATACGACAAGACTCTCAAAACCCCTTACATAAACCTCCTTATACCCTGCTCCTTTTATGTCTGAAGCAGAAACATAAGCAAAAAAAGGATTGCACGGAAAAACCAACAGTGCACTTTGGTTCTCATTATCTCTTTATTAATCTATTATCTTTATAATACGGCAACATGGACTTTTTGAGGAAACATTTTATTCAATCTGAATTTACCTTTATACCTTGCAGTTATTTCTCTTTAAAATACTGCAATTATACCCTCCACTAAAAAAACTCTTCACCACCCCGGCTTATTACCTCCCGTGGCTGTAATGCTCAATCCCCTGCACCATCATCCCTCCCAGGTTTGTTCTCTGCTCGGAAGTCATGGACACCGTATCGAGGAAGCGAGGGCGCCCTAGGGTTGTTGTTATGGAGGAGGTGGCGGAATCTAGGCGCTTGACCGCTCAACAACGCAATGCCATTTGAGCCTCACCTTTTACTACAAAACAATGGTTAAACCTGTGGAGGATACATAGGCTATCCCTAAATATAAGTTCAACCTCAAGATCTTTGAATCTGTGCCACTAATGCTCTGGAAGGTGGAAAATTTCATTGGTGAGCTTCTTTGTAACCTACCTTAATTCATAATACCCTACATAGTTAATACCCTACATACTTATTGTTCCAAATATTTTCCTCTCCAGAGGTTATTGGCATGGTGGAAGCTATTGGAACTTCAGATCTTACTTCTAACGGCTCACGCAAAACTGATGTCCGCCTTGTTGATGACAGGTTTCACATTCCAAATAAACCGTTGTGGTGCATAGTATAGAGTCTTTTGCAATATATTTTCTTTGTCAGCCGTATGCAATTCGATAAAATAAGTTCACACCCTCTATTTTAAACCGGAAACAACGTAAAATATATGTCTTTTCATATAGTCAGCAAAAAGTGTGATAACCCGTTTATAGTTAAAAATAATCCTCACATACATGATCCCGATGATGTTTCCCAGGTTTTGGTATTAAGATAGAGTTTATTTGAGTCCAACCTTGTTATATATAATATGTTTAATACGGCATTCACTGCAAGAAACACGTAACAAAATCCTGTTAGTTTATTACTATTACCTTCACGTTAAAGAAATGAATATTTTAACTGAACACTCCTAGCAAGTCAACACCATCGTATCTGCATTATGACGAAAATTGAGACTGACAAGATAGATAAGCTGCTCAATTCTATGACACTGAACCATTCTTTTACGCGGTAGGGATTAGAAATTACCTGTTTCTTTTTATACAACACTTGCTAAATCAGAGTTGGTAAATGAAAACTTCAACAAAGTTATGATTAAAATCGAAAATACCTGGTCTGGAATTGCCCAAGCAAGGTCATACTAAAAACCTAAGAGGAGAATGATCGCTGATATATGATATATATCGTATATTGGCATAGAACTTAGGTACACAATCCAAAAGAAAATGATACTCACATCATGAGTAGATTACTCAGGTTTGCACATCCAGTTAGTAACTCTCATCTCACTGCAAATATTTATACAATTAGGTTAAGGATGGAGAAACACTAAAAGTTCTGGCAAACCCTAAATGTGCAATAGTGCAAGTAATAACTAATTTCCATAAATTATTGTTATGCGAGTGATTGGAAAATATTTTGCTGAGAATATCCTATATTTTGATACCCCTTTGGCCCATGTGCCGAACAGGGAGCAGAAAATGATCGTTACACTGTGGGAGGAGAAGGCCGCATAATTTCGGAGGTCGCTAGAAGCTGCGGATGGCAAAGCTGCTTTTGTAGTAATCACTGGCCTCCTTGCAAAAAAATATTTCTCAGGTTAGCTAAACTTACCCCAGGCTCCAGTTTAGTTTACTGCAAAGGCATCCTAAAAATAATAGACTCTCTTCCACAGTTGTTCTCTCAAGTGGAGATGGGACTACCACCTACTGCAACATTGACTATGCACCACTGAATGACCTCAAGTCAGCCATAATAGCTAATGGCCGCGCCGAGGAATCCCTACCACCACCTACAACACCGCGGCTAATGCTCCCCACAACAGAGAACAAAAAGGAGATGACAATCCGCCAAATTTTAGAAACTCCCGCGCCTACGGAGGGAGAGGTGATAAGCTAACCCCTAAATCATGTTTTAATAATTCAGTTACAGTATTTGTAACTAAAAGCTTGGTATACAGGCTATCTGGATGCTTTATGAGGAAACAATAATAGACATTTCAAGGCATGATAGCTGGTACTACAACTGCTGCCTTAAGTGCCCTTGCGGGGTTTAGATCAATGGAGACATCCTCTGGTGTAGATTATGTGACAAAGCCATAGAATCATACAGACAGGGGTAAGCAGTTCTGATATATTTTCTACATACACCAAATTCACATGCAAAGCAATAACACGGTAACCTAACACAATAACAAATACAGTTTTAGGGTAAATATGGGTGTTCAAGATCTCTCTGAAAAGACAACTTTAACCCTCTTCACCAAAGAAGTTAAACGCCTGATTGGAGTGCCTATAGAGAAGCTCATGGCCGAAATTGGAAAGGTATACTTCACCCTCTCAAACCTTATTCATATTACTTAAGAGCCCCCAACAGAAAAATAAACAAATCATTCTGCATCAGGATAACCTCACTCCTGAGATACCTCCAGTACTTAATAACTTGGTCGGGAAAAAATGCCTCTTTGAAGTCAAGATAACCAGCAAAAACATCCCTGGACATGAGTACTACACTGTCGCCAAACTCTCTGAAACTCAGGACACTAATACCACTCCCGCTGGCACTCGCTGCCCACCAGCTCAACCCGAGGCCACATCGAGCACTGTCAATCTCCAAAGGAGGAAGAAACAGAGAATCGCCTAGGATTGTCTTTTCTCAACAAAAACCTTCATTAGTCAATGCCAACAACTTGCTTGCTTTCTTTAGTTTGTTTGCATTTTTATCTTTGGACAAAATTAAAACACAGAACAACCTGATGCTCTCTTAATTAATATTTAATCAATGTCAATGTTTTTGGTGCTCAACTAGGCTCTCACTAAAGACATTCTATGTTGAACACTCTGCACCACAGCTTAGCATCTCTGCTGACCCTCAAAACACAGCTAAAATAAAACATGTCCATGCCTTGCACGGTCTTTAGAGCTAGTTATTATATAAAAGATGAAATATTATTAAAATTTTTGGTAAGGTACCTATTTTTTGGTACACGAATAATTTACCTAATTATCCTTACATATAATTTTTATCAAATTACCTTTTATATATCCTACACGGGTATGAAGTACTAGAAAATACGAATCTATTGCATTTATATAAATAATGAAATATTAAAAAATTTGGTACAGTACTTATTTTTTGGTATACAGTTAATTTACCTAATTACCCTTACGTATAATTTTTATAAAATTACCTTTCATATTTCCTACGCGGGTTTAAAGTATTAGAAAAATACGAATTGAAAATCGATACACATGCATCATGCCATCATATTTCAAACACACAAGGCAGCATGAAAAAAATCATATTCATCTTAGTAAGGATATACGATACCTATTTATTGTTACACGCTAATTTTATCTAATTACCCTTATTTAATTAGTCAGTTTAAAATTTTAATTCTAATTCATATCAAACTATATACTTTTGTTGGTTGGTTAGTGAGTCTCTTGGTTCTAATTCTAATTCTAACTGATATTGAAGTCGCATTCTTCTCTCAATTTCAATTTATTTCCAACTCTATATTATTTAGTTACGTTAAATTCAAGTTCTTTTACCAATTTAATATTTAATCAGCAACAATTCATCTTCATTGTCAAAATCTTTCACTTGCAACGCAACACGTGGGTATAACTCTTTGAACATCTAATTTTCATTCTAATTTAATTGTTTTTATTCAATTGTTTTTTAATTATTTAATTGGCTTATTTAGTTACCATTTTTGCTAAATATTTAGTTACATTTTGTTTTAGTTACCTTATGTTTTATTCTTAATTAATTACCCTTACTAGTACTAATGATATCAATTTTAAGTACCAAAATTATGATGTGACATCAATGACTTGGTAATTTAGAATAATTTTATTGGGTAAATTTATATGAAAACATGGTGGTCCATTATTATTAATTGCATTGTAGCTAATTAAACCAGAACATATGATATTTGGATTAGTTTTGGGTACTAATTTGGGACCACTAACATTATTCTGTTTAATTATTCTTTCCATGTGTTACTTTATTCCAAGTTAATTCATTGGTCGGCCTAGTACACCGTCTCCCACCAAATAAAAGAAATATAAACCCTTATTTTAGTTTTACCTTTTTACCCTTATATTTTACTTAATTAT
Source organism: Apium graveolens (assembly GCF_009905375.1). Lineage (NCBI taxonomy): Eukaryota > Viridiplantae > Streptophyta > Magnoliopsida > Apiales > Apiaceae > Apium > Apium graveolens. Next base: position 120,498 of record NW_027418035.1, read on the forward strand.
TATTACTTATTATGTATGTTATATATATAAATATATATTAATTTATATATATTATACTTCCGGACTTAAAAAAATTATACTATTGAATCGAGTTAAAATAAAATTAAAATTATACTATAATTTGTTAGTCGGTATAATGGTCTAGGCATATAGCAAAATAATATACACTATCGAGGCTAAAACAAAATTATACTATTGATCCCAACCGAATAAAATTGAAGGAAATCTGAATATAATTAGTGGGAGTTGCCGGGTCTCGGGTTAAGAAAATTTTTAAATACAATTGATCTCGCTTATCAAATTATACTATTAAATCGGTGAATTAAAAAATTAAATCAAAATATAAATTATTGTTTGATATATTGATGTTGGGATAAAATAAAATATCCTATTACATTCATCGAGGTAAATCAATGTCATATTCGATCGAGATAAAATAAAATTAAATAATAATATCGTGCATTGCACGGGTTCTAAGCTAGTATATTATAATAGATAAAATATTAAAAAATTTGGTATGTGCCTCTTTTTGGTACACGTTGATTTTATCGAAATAACCTTACTCCATTTAAAAAATATATCTTTATTAATAGAATTATAATACAAAAGAAATCAAAATGTTTTTGTAAGTATAACATATTTTATTTTCAATTTTTTAAACTAAAACAATTCCTCCAAATATCACGGGTAAGTCTGTTTAATAAAATAAAAATAATAATACTACAACTATTAATAGTAATACATAACTGACTTACCGTTTTTAGCTAAAACATTATGCCTTTTTAATCTACTTTTTCTAACCAAGCCAACCTTATTTTCTGAAAATAAAATGAGCATATATATTTAACAAATAAAATAATAATATTATAATTATTATAATCAATTACCATTTTTCAACTAAAACACACCATCAATTAATCTAAACTAATTAATTAATATTAAAAAATATAAATTCAAATTGAACAATACTAGAGGATGGTTTAAACTAGTTATATTAAAGACAGGACATTGAAAATTTTGCTGAGTATCTATATTTTTGGTAATCATTAAATTTATCTAATTTTCCTTATATATTTTTCATATAAAATTAATTATTATTTATATATAGTTAACTGATTATCTTTGTCAACTACAATAACAATTACATTTTTCAACTACAACATGTTAATTTATATATTTATCTCAACTAAAACAACTATTTTCTTAAAGATATGAGAAAAGCTATTTATTAAAATAGAATATAATAATATTATGATTATTAATAACTAATCAATTATCTTTTTAATTTAAAACATATAATGATTTTTATTCACAACTAATATCGGCAATATTATTTATTAAAATAAAATTTTATATTTATTTATATTCAACCAATAATTTCAGTATCAATTCAATTCAAGCAAATGATAAAATATTAAATAGTTTCAATTTAAACTGAATTAAAAAAATCTGTGCGATATTTTTATGCTAATAGAATATATAATCATCAACCAAAACAATTTTTAGACATTTAAATAGGTAGCTCATGGCCTCCCTAATCAAAAGAAATATTTGCAAACTGAATTGAAAAAGAAGAAACGAATTTAAGTTAAAATTTTATATAAATTTAAATACTTACTATATATTGTAAAGGCATATTACACAATAACAATATTATTTAAAGAAAACGAACGGTAAAAAAAGGTTAATATATTTTGAATTTTTCCTAAAATAAACATTTAAGATCTCATTGGAAAATCTTATAAATTTGAATTAATTTTATTTATACTCAAACCGAGTTAGGAAATTGTTATATAAATCTGATGGATTATTATTAAATTTTTATGTTCTCTATTAATAAGTAATGAAGTACATATGTACTGAGTCTAATACTTGAAAATACGAGATTATAATTTGTAAATGATGTCTAGTTAATGACTAAATTACAAATTTTAATGATAATAATATTTTTTTTGCTAAATAATAATAATATTAATATAAAATAACTGTCCCAAGATTGGACACTGATGAGATCTTAGGTTTGTTAACCAATGTTCGTAAGATAATATTTTTTTATCTTCTTCAAACTTGTCAATTTATTCTAAATTTTGTACCATAATAATTCTTTTCTTTTTAAAACTAGTCAATTTATTCCATCATTGGAAGAAGTAAAGAACAAATAAATAAAAACAAAATTGTGTAGGTTGGATTATTAGCTGAAAACAGACTGATAAGGGATAGGGAGTTTAGAGTTAAAACTGCAAATAAACACAGTCATTCGTGAATAAAATCATAGATCGGATCGGTTAAGTGAACTCAATTTTCGGTTCGTTAAACCGATCATGAACATGAAAATGAGTTCGAATAAGTAAACGAACCAAACCTAATTTTTTGTATGTTCTGGGACTCGACTCGGACTCCGCTCCAACTCATCAATGATAAATTTATATATACAATAAATAATAAATATTTACTAATCACTTGTATAAATTTTTATAATTTTTTAATTTAAAATTTAGGCTATATCTTAAAGTAAAATGATTGATTTAATTATAATAGAAATATAAATTAATATATTTTTTATATAATTAATATTTTTTTTAGAGCAAGTCATCTGTAAATAGTTTTAATTGTACGTATACAAATACTATATACTATATTACTATTCCTAAACATGTTTCTGATTTTTTTTAATTTTTTTTTAATTTCTTATAAAATCATATTTATAAAATCATATTCAAATTATTTTTTATTACTATATAATTTTTACATTTAATTTTTTTTATATTTATATGAACAATAGTGTATTTTATAAAATTTACATGAAATTGTATATTATTTTGTTATAATTGTGTAACTTTCTCGGAGTGATTAAAATCTCTCTTTAGAAAATGAATATTGATTATTCAATTTAACTAACTTGTAAAAAAAACATAAAATAATTGGTATTTTTTTCAAAATAAAAAATATAAATATGAAATTTGAATGTACTATATGGTCATGTTAGTCTCCTACTAGAGAGAATATGTCACAAAACAACTGCGTATATAATTATAAGATAAGACTAATATCCAATCTTCATATAACTTGTAATATTATAAAATTATAACTTAAGATAGGTCTATTAAAAAATTTATGCAAATTGTTAATGGATAACTCGACCCTGCGAACTCGGCTCGAGTCCGGCTCGACTAGTCTGTTCGTGAAAAAATTCGGGTTCGGCTCGGGTATAAACAAGCAAATCGTGAACGTCACTTTCGGCTCGATTCTCAAATTTGGCTTGGCACGACTCGTGTAAAAAAAGTAAATCTCGGCTCGATTTGAATAGAACTCGACTCGATTTTGTTCGTTTGGAGCTCTATTTAGAGTATTAACATTGTCAAGAAACGGTTTTATCGATGTGAATAGCTAAGATAAATGAAAAGATAAAGAACGAAATATAATGTGAATTATAATATTATTGCGCATGCTTTTCTTTCTCATATTCATCTTTTTCACAATTTTTATAATAATTTATACTTCTTCATTTTTTTTCGCAAATTTCTACCCCAAGTTGTTATCATTAATTTTACTCGTTACATTGCATTATACCGGACCAAAGACCATATATTACCCAGTCAACCAGCCCATGTGTAGGGTATAATTTAAGAAAATGCAACAATATCTTTTTTTTTCCCCACCAAAATGCAACCATATCTTGAATCTGAAAACCGGTAAATAATTACCAGTTGGTCTCTATCATGGACGTAGCCAATGTGTATATATAGATACTTTTGGTTTTACTAGGGCAGCGGCTCAACCATGAAAGTAAATGCTGAACAAGTACCGTTAAACATTATTTCACGTGCTAACTAGAACACATACATTTCGAAACTCTCTCGAAGCTACTTAACCAACCTCTCTCCTTTAAAAAAAGATTCATTTTAGAATCTGGCAAAGCTGAAATTCGTCTCCGCTTTATAATGGTAAAGGCGAGAATCAAATAAAAACGCAGTTCCAAAACAAAAAGACGAGACTATCTGTGAAAGAGCAGCAAGCACTACGAGCCCTATGTGTGTGTATTTTCGAACACAGTCCCTGGACAACTGCTCCTGCTGCAAATTTAAAGCCTTTGATTTTGGCTTTGTCATTGATTCATGTCATGTTTCAGCCCAAAAAATTATGTATTCTTCCAATTTCAGACTGATAAAGTGGTCTTTTCTTCGTTTCTTTCTAGATCAATGTTTATTAAAAACATGTGGCATGGCATATTCACGAATAAGTCCTAGGCAATGCGTTACTTTGTAGCAGTAAAAGAACTGTGCTCGTTATTTATGTTTAGTGTTGCATGTACATAATAAGTAGTCAATTATGAGCAGCTTCATATATATAGGTACTAAACTAGAAAAATAAATTGACGGGCACTATAAATTTCATTTTTCTTTTAAATTACTAGGGTTATGCTGTATTAAATTAAATCGACTTATTGAAAAACGTTTAACATTATTTCACGTGCACTTGTGCATGGAAAAAGCAGTACCAATTAAATCTTTAATTAATATGTCACAATATGTAATTGCGCTTGGCATTTATTACAAGTTAAGCATGATGCTTCCAGTCAAAAAACTACTTCAAAATGTACTAATATTTCGTTTTTTTTATGATATATGTGGTGTGTTGTTTATTTAAATTATAGAGAAATTATCAAAAATACTATTTTTTTTAGTTAATTTTGTTTACAATTTTATGAGAAAAAAATTGTAAGAATACGATTTGAGACAAAAAACAATCATATCTCCAACTTCTTTACTTTTTCTAGAAAAATCACTGAATTTTTTTATTACATTTGTGATTTCATCGGCTTACATTTGTGGTTGCAAAATCCTTTTGCAATAGAATTGAAAATTCATTTTTTTAAATGAAAATTTAAAAAAATCTTATTTTTACAAAAGAAAATTCCAAAAATATGTATTTTTCAAAAAAAACCTCTAAATTATAATCACTTCAGGGATTAATAATTTTAGAATGTTACATTTCTAGCAAGTTGTTATTGTTGTGCTTCCTAGTTTTTTTACTAAAAAAGAAGAGTGAATAAAAAAATGCGCTTGCAAGCTTCTAGACAGACAAAATAATTTTAAATTGTTGAATTTGTCCCAATCTTCTCTTCTCTTTTGTCAGTTAGATTAGTATTTCATTTTTTAGGGGATAAAGAGAGAATCAATACGAAAAGCAGTTTCCAAAGGAAAAAAGACGAAAGCAATCGATGACCAGCGAGTACTACTACAGTTACAAGAATTTTTGAATTAATCCTCAGAGAACTAAATTAAAGCCTTTATTTTAGGCTTTTCTTCATAGACATGTCCATGCCTAAGTTAAATAATACATATCTTTTCAACTCAGACTGAAAATTAAAGTTGTAATTTATCCGTTTCACGCTTGACTTGTTAATAATCTCAACTGTGCTCCTTTTCAAGTATGGGTTTCTCTGGAAGGTTTCTTTTTCTTTTCAATAATTTCAAAATCATTTAGCTTGTACTGAATAAAAAGTATATAGATTCAGTCATGGATGGATAAAGGATGAATATATTACACTCAACCTCATATATGGTCCCTTATTTGCTGGACTAGCTGGTCCTCTTCTTCAGACAACTTTCTTTCTTCTTACTTGTACTGATTGAAAACGGAAGGACGTGTTTCAACTCACATCCGTGGTCCCATGGCACCACCATGCTCCTCTGGTGCTGCTCAGCTTCTTTGCTCTTATCAGACAATTTTTCTTTCGGAAAAGTTTAGCGGTTACGAATTTGATTAGGGAAGAAAGTTTGATTAAAGAACCTTCAAGTGAGGATGTAAGAGATATCTAGTCGACTGTCATCATCCATTTAGCTATATGCAACGCCAAAGTTGTATACAAACTTTCAACTACATATGTAGTGTTTAAGATAGAAAAATCTAACTCACTATAAATTTTAATTTCAATAAAAAATAATCTTCATGTATAGGATTTAACTCAAAACAACAATGATTAGTTATTGCAAGCATACATTAGATATTACATGACTCATTTGTTAAATTAAGAGGCACAGCACTTTTAAAAGACGCATTCGACACAAATTTATCCCCCAATGGATACAGAACATATGTTTAATATCTATACTATACTATAATAATCGGAATAAGGTATAATTATATAAAAAAATTAAATTATTATATGACAGGAAAAATAAAAATTTTAAATATTAACGAAAACCCGTACATTACACGAGATTTAAACTAATATATACTAATCTACAAAATCAACTACTTTATTCCAAATTTGGTGCAATAAGTTTCAATAAAACTGCTATATTATTTACCAATCCAAAACTAATTAACATGCATCACCGTCAAATTTATAAAAATTTGTGATATCCCTATGCTTCATACTAGAAATGCTATTCACATATTTTTTCACCCACGTTAGTGTTAAGTAAATGATTATTTCAATCAAAATTATTTATGCTTGCGTTGTGATATTTACAATTCATCACAGTTTTAAAAAATTTGAAAAATCCCCTCATATAATGTCTGTAATAAGTTTTAATAGTGTAAATTATTTACCAATTCATAGGTATTACAAGATAGTTTTTGTACGTATTTAACATAATGTTCAATATTGCTGTTTTTCTTGTTTTCATAGGCATTTTCGTATTTTTCTTTGATGTGTTCTTGAACTTCCTCAATCTTATCTTATTATTAAACAATATTTCTCTCGCCAAAATTTATAAATATCAAAATTTCACAATTAACTATTTTACACTTTTTTCAACTATCTCTACATCTAACAAAGAACCATGTTTTGGTTGAGCAAATTCATATTAAACATTATTAATCATATCATGTTCTTAAGGTTAAATTGTATCATCCTCCTATTTAAGCTCAATATTCTATGAATTTGTCCCAAATTAAACCGATTAAAAGAACATGATCAGATTAAATTAAACCGAAAGTGGTTGAATTTGACATTGATTGTATTTGTGCAGTTGTTTTTAGTCTTGTTTTATTGTGGTGTTAGCATTATCATCACATTCAATCTCCACCAACACAATATTCTTTATCCTCTCAAATTTTATAATATAAACTTACGGTAATAATCTAATAACTTGTGAAAAGTACGGGTCAAAATTAAATATTAATCCTAATATTCAAAATTTTATTTATTTGTTTATCAAATTGTAGAGAATTGAACCTGATATAAGGATGAAAATATATGATAAATAAATATTATTTAGTCATATAGTTTAGGAAATCACACTGGGTTAAACCAAAAAATTAAAATTAAATAATCTTTTTCAATCATGTCTTTGAAGGAAATGAACCCGAGCTTGGAATAAATTAATTCATTTTATTATTTAGTAATAACAAAACTTCGGGATTTTAGTACCTTGACACTATAATGTTAAATTGGAAATTTATTTCCCTAATTAATAGAGTAATCACCAAATTAAAAGTAAATTTGGTGATTGTGGAAATATTCGGACATATAAATAAGGGATTTTTTGAAAAATACCCAAACCTAAAAGTATTTTTGTAAAAATACTGTTACTTTTTTAAAAAATTTGCAAAAATACTTTTTAATTTGCAAAAATACTAATTTTAAAAAATAAATTGCAAAAATACGGTTTTTTGACAACGAGAATCAACTGCAAATACATGCAACCTCAAATCAACCAAAAAAATTTTATTCAATTAGTTACTAGATATATCTAGTTGATTTTGGTTGATTCCGTATTTTTGCAAAAAAAAATCAGAAGATAGTAAAATTTCAAAAAAAAATAAAAAAGTTAAAATTTTTGGTAAATTCTCTATAAATAACTTAATTTTATTCTGATGATAAAGATTTTCAGAGTTAGCCTATTTGGAATTCTGTTTGTGCCTAAACTTTTTCGATTTAGTATGTTTTAATCCTGGAGCAAGACTCCACAAAGGTGTCGATAACACAGCCACGACTCCTCCTCCTCGTCTTTTCTTGTCTAGAGTGTGGTGTAGTGGAGATAAGGATTTTGCGAAATAATATCGGAGAAGGGTGCATGCTTCACTCCACCTTTAACGTGAGAATGAAAACCGTGAAGTTCATAGTCGGAAACTTAATGGCGGGTATATTTCTAATCACATCAGGAATTGTTGTCTTTGAAATAATTGATATTTCCTCCTGACCTGGTCGAGTTCGTATCCTTTTTTCTCTTACATAAGGGTTTAATTCGAAATGAGTCAGCTCGAACTCTACTCGAGCTCGACTAGCTAAAATGGGCTCGACTCGAACTCATGTTCGAGTTAGAGCTCAAACACAATTTCGGCTCGATTAAAACCTCGATTCTAGTCGAGTTTTTTTAGCTCGACTCAAGCTCAACTCGAAAACTCGTATTCGACTCAAACTCGAACTCGATTATTTTTTTCATTTTTTTAAAATATTCATGTGTTTGATAATATATTTGTCATCCAATTATCAATTAATATTAATATTACAAACTAATTTGTTAGATTTTCGTATATTTACAAGTATTATTAGGCAAATTATAACTTCTTAAATGACATTAATGTTATTACCATTAGTGAAATGTACATATATGATATCTCAATTATCACTATAGTCAATGTTTCGACCAGTTGATTCATTAATCACATGGTTAAATTGGTTTCTAATTTTAAAATCCATATGGATTGACGATTGTACAATTATAAACTACAATAATGAGATAATAACATTGTCATATGCAAATTGCAATATTATTTTTAAATTACAAACTTAATTTTTATGTCGTAGGCTCAGTTGCACTTCGTGACAAATCATACTAATAAATATAACTTATATAACTACTAATGATTTTTGGTCTATGGTTCCCGTTTTGAAAAAAAAAAAAAATTAAATGTGTTCACAATAAAAAATCACATTTTGTCATTGTTACTATTATCATATATTATTTAAGATGTATAGTACGTAATTGAAAAAATTGCACCCGTAAAATATTTACGAATATTAGAATATTGTTTAATTAAATCGGAAAAATTTGAGTATGGAAAACATTGAGTATGCTTGTCATAAATTCTATTGTTTCATATTAAATGAATAAAAAAAAATTAGGTTGAACTTCAAATTAATATATTAAAATCAAATAACTTTTAAAATTGAAGTCAAAACTCGAAAACTCGAAAATACAAAAGTAACCTTAATAAAATCAAAAAGTCGAAAAATCATTAAAAACTCGATAAGTTCGAACATGTCAAACTAGGATAAGCTCGAAAACTTGATAAAACCTCAAAAACTCGATAAAAAGAACTTGATAAACTCGAAAACTCGTGAACAACTCGAACTCGACTCATTTAATTTCCAAGTCAAGTATGAACATAATTTTCAGGCTCGATTTTTTTTAGTTTCGACTCGACTCGATAAAAAAATGCCAACTCGAATTTAATAAGAACAAATTCGACTCAAATTACACCCCTAGTATTAAATGATATATAAAGTCCTAGAATTCTCGCATTAAAATGATTATTGGGATGAGAAAGTCACGAGATAAAGAAAGAAATTGATAAGATCAAACATAGATAATACTACACTGTTGTTCCATAACATCACCTTAATTATTTTTATAATTTAAATACTAAAATATAAACTTGTATCAAACGAAGAAGTGTATCAAATCCGTGGGAAATGTCGTAGATGCAAATAGCTGGAGCGTGGGGATCCTTACGATTAGGCCTATTAATGGAGCCGGAATCCGATCCAATCCGGGTTCTTTTTTATTGAATATGTCCTGATCTGAAAATTATCTGATCCGCGACCCGATCCGATAAGGGAGATCCGAATTATAAATAGATTGGATATAGATTTAAGTTGATCCGATCTGGTTATGTATGACCCGATATGTTTAATTATATATATAATAATATATAATATAAATAAATATATAATATAGTATAACATAATATAATATTTTTATAATAAATATTATATAATATACTCGGAAGCACGTGAAGCACCTCTTTCGGAGGAGCAAATACTATTTTCACCCAGATTTCTTTTAGGATTTTTCCACGTTGTTTATCGTTATAGTGGATTAATTTTTTTGCGAGAAATTGAATTCTGATAAGTATAAACAAGTTAAGTTGGGATTTTTCACTGACCTTGTCCCAAAAGGGAAATTTATGGGTAGGATGGAGTTTTAATGATTAATTTTGTTTTGAATGAATCTACCACATTTTAAGAACTTGAATATAGTGAAACACAACTAAACTTACTAGCTCTTAAGCCATTTAAAATAAGAATGCCTTATTACTTGCTATTGTTGCATACACACATCTGTTTAATGCCTAAAATCTGGTATTAATTTAGCCTATAGTATAGTTATTCTAATATAAATTTATTTATCTGCAACATGGGGAAGTTAATGCTCGTTCCAGTTGTGTACATGTATTTTCTTTTTAATTCTATTAAAAAGAACATCAAACTAAAGATATAGTTTTACAAGGTGAAGCGAGTGTCCTATTGTAGTGCTCCTATAGTATTGATAGGCAAAAAATTATTAGTAAATATAAATGAATTAATGGATATCCAAAATCCGATCCGTTATTCATTAAATTAAATGGAGCGGATATGAAATGACATGTAAAATATCCGTATTGTGACAAAATCCGATCCAAATCCGATAAATTTAAATGAATTTTGATATGAATTTAGATGAATCCGATTAGAATTCGATCCATTGACAAGTTTAGCTGATTTCTAAAATTGGAAGTGCGGGGCTACCCCTTTCTAATTTTTTTTTTGACTTTTTAAATGGACTATCATTTGCGTACTTACTTAAGACAAATAAATATTGGAGGGGCAATTCGCAAATGATTCAAATATTTGTCTGCAACAATTTCATAAATCAATTAAATATGATTAAGTTTTCTACACTTCTCGTACTTTTTTTTTGTTTTTTGTGTTTCTTGTAAAAACAAATTATACTCCTAATTATTCAATGTTTGGTTCTTCTATATCTTCTACATATATATATATATATATATATATATTTTTCGCTTTGCTTATTTTAAAAACGGGTTAGGTTTTTACGGAGGAATTCCAATTTCATATAATGATATAAGAATAGGTTTTTTCCCCTTAAAATTGAAGATTAAATGATGTGGTAGTTTTTTTAACACAACTTGTAATTAAGTAATATCCATTTGCGAATAAAAAACTTTCAAAACACCCAACGTTAAAAATTGTAAAATTTCTACCATAAAAGTTGTTGGTCTATGAATAATACCTTTTACAATATATGTTGTTGGTAAAATATTTGACGGTGGTTAGTAAACAAGAATAAAACCAGAAATTCATTACTCGTAGTAGGTAAAATTCATACGTTGTTTGTCCAGATTTTGAAATAATACTTGGAAGTCAGCTGTAGACAACGAAAGTTGCAATATGCATGCTCCCTGTAATTATCACAATTCCACTTGCAATATGCATTTTCTCCCTTTCCTACCATAAATTAATTTGTACATTCATTGCATGTTACCTATAATTAATTTTTACATAATATCTATAATATTTATTTGTGATATTGTTTACACACTTTTAACTAAAAAATTTTACCCACTGAAAATGCTCCAACACTCTCTCATCCGGCATGAATATTCAGAAAATCAACTAGAGGAATCTTTATCTTCTTTGTATAGTCAGTACTCTAAACAAGATACATGTATCATTACGGAGGAATATTTATCTTCTTTGTATAATCAACACTCTAAACAAGATACATATATCATTACAGTAATAATCAACCTGATATTCCGATTAGAGGTCTTCAACAATATTATATTCATTACTGTGTACAATTTGTTTTGCATTGAGTGCCAAAAACAATAGTGCTCCAGATTATCATCTTATAGCAATTTGTGTATATTTTGAAATGATCATAATTACATATGCGGAATCGAGTTTCAAATCATTAGATAGAGCGAGTATGTTACCTGTTAGTTTTGGGCCCATCACTGGTCAAACGAATGAAAGTCCCATAAAGAAAAGCACATTGGGCGAAGGCCCATAATTTCTAAGCAATTGGGCCGACCGTTACATGAGCACAAAGGGTGCCCCATTTTCTCTCCAACTTTCAACCGTCTTCTCAGCGTAACACACGAACAATAAATTCCAAGGTTTGATTATATATACTCAATAAATGTAAGAAAAAGACACCTCTCTCGATACTCAAACACTATTTACTTTCTTGTATTCTCAAAAAACATAATTCTACACTCAGATTACTGATTCTCACGCTGGAGGTGAATCGGGGTACAAACCCTCATATTCTCTTCCTTTTCAGGTCATAACCGAAGGGAGTTCTTGGAGGCTGAAGGGTGTTCTTGTAACTGCAAAAATCTAGGAGTAACATTTGGCGATGTCCGTGGGAAATACGAGAAATGTTACGAGTTACTGAGCGAATGACGAACATGATCAATGACAATTATTGGCTGACGTTGATGGAGTGCTCAAATTAACCTCCCGAAGAAGAAGGTTTGCTGCTAAAAATTCGGGATGACAAACTAGCCACAGAAATGGTACGAATAAACAGAATGAACAAGCACAGAAAGAAGGAGAAGTCAGGGAAAAGCGAAAGGAAGCCGATGTGCTCCGGCTGAAGGATTTACAGCTCCAGTGGGAATAAATTGAGCTCCAGGAGAAAGAACTTCTTGAAGAACTAGAGGCTGATACGACGCTGATCACCAAGTCAAGAAAAGATCGAAGGGGGTACGACGAGGAACATGAGTCTGACTCTGATTCGAACCCCAAAAGGAAGCGAACAAAGACTTACTACTTATCAGATTCAGATGAAGAACCCGATGGTTTCCGAATCAGGTTGAGTAGGCTGGAAAAAGCTATGTTAGGTGATAAAAGGGTCGACTTAGAGCCGCTTGTGACTGAGAAAATCGGGCAGTATCGACCTCCTCCGGTCGAAGAGAGACAGTTTCCGAAGATGAGCGAGTTCATTGAAAAGGGCGATCCGGAAGACCACTATGAAAAGTAAGAACTACTGATGATAGGGATAGGCCATAATGACATCATGCTCTGTAAGATGTTCAAAATATACTTGAAGGGATTAGTCTCGATGTGGTACAAGTCCCTCAAGTCAAGGTCCATCGGTTCGTATGAGCAGTTGAAGATGAAGTTTTTAAAGTATTATTTCCATATGTGCCGAAAGGTGAAGGATACCACTGGTTCTTTGCAGAAAAAGGACGAACGAAGAACTGGGGGATTATCTAGCTCGGTTTAAGGAAGAAGTCGGGATGGTCACCAACTTGGACAAAGTCAAAGCTAGGGGCTTCCTCACGGCAGGTCCCGCTCATTATGATTTCCCCCATAAGTCTTTTAATGATATCTATGTAAGGGGAGAAAATATTCAAAGAAAGATGAAAATAATAGGGGTTATGAAGAACCCCGAAGGGATAACTGATAAAAATGATCAGAAAAATATGACTACCACTCTAGGTCTGTCAGTGAATGAAGGGATACCGAAGATGAGTCAATTGAATGAATTACGCTAAGGTAAATGTTGAAATCGAAGAGACATAAAATAATAGAAATGTGGAACGAAAACCGAAGAAGCATAAAAATAAATTTTGCTAGGTTAAAAATCGAAGTTCCGAATCCGAACTGTCCAGTCCTTTAAAACCCCGGGGATAAATATGAAAGTTAGACCGAAGACACATATAAAATTTTCTAAGTTACGCCAAGGCACTAGAATAACGGAAGCAACGTAATAAAGCCGATGTAACGTAAAATTTCCTTGAAATGTGCTAAACATAAAAGGGCGAACGAACACCTTATCTAAGGAGTCGTCCGAAGAAGATAAGCTCGTTTGTCTCTTACATTTCTAAAAATATTTTACTTCGGCACGGAACACCTATCTAGAGCGCCACCCGAAAATGATAGATCTTTCGTTCATCCCTCTCTAAAATTTTGTCTTCTATACGAAACACTAATCTAAGGGCCACCCGAAGAAGATAAGTCCTTCGTCCTCACATTACTTCTTCCTTCTAAGAAAACATTACGTGTGAAATTAACTCTAAAAAGGGGCAAATAACCACCTATCTAGGGCTACCCGAAGAAATAAGTTTATTCGTTCCCCCACTCATTTCAGAGATTTCGACACCGGACGAACACCTGTCTAGGGCTACCCGAAGAAGATAGTTCATTCGTTCCCCCACTCCTTTCTAAGATTTCGATACTAGACGAAACACCTATCTTTCTACTATCCAAAGAAAATAGGTCCTTTGTCTCTGTATCACCTATATTTATTATGTCAATTTCAGCAAGTCTTTAAGACACAAGACCCATCAGTCGAAAAAGGGGCAAATAAAGCTAACAGCTTTTTCAAACGATGGCCTAATCCCTCAAAACATCGGAGGAGAAGATGGATGTTAAAAACTTAAAAATTGCTAAGGCAAAATAAAAGCCGAAGATACAATGAAAATTAAACCATTGCATTAGGCAAAATAAAATCCGAAGATTCGATGAAAATTAAACAATTGTTTTAGGTGAAATGAAAGCCGAAGATGCGATGAAAATTAAACCATTACTTTAGGCGAAATGAAAGTCGAAGATGCAATGAAAATTAAACCATTGCTTTAGGCGAAATGAAAGCCGAAGATGCGATGAAAATTGAACCATTGTTGAGACAAAGTGAAAGCCGAAGATGCGATGAAATGTGAACCATTACTGAGACAAAGCGAAAGTCGAAGATGCGATATTTTATAAAATTTTCAAGGTAAAAATAAGCCGAAGAGGCAACGCGAAAGATAAAAATCATACGACGAGGAAAAGAAACATCCAAGGATTCGAAAAAATACGACATAAACAGCTCGAAGGCAGAAGTTGCAAGCCTAACGACAGAAAAACCACAAGAGGACCTTCTTCTGCAGTGCACGACCGACTAGATCTTTCATTCCTTCATCCATAACGAGCTTGTAATTCCAGATGAGGCCACGAGCCTACTCAACAATATAGTCAAAGTCGAATGGGAAACACCACTCTTCTATCTCGAGATTGGGACAACATATCTCCTACCACATCCAAACAACTGCCACGTGCCCAAGACATTGGATGAAGGGCGAAGCATACCCTAGGGTTTCAATCCGAAGATGGCCAAGCCATATGTCTCTCGGCCGACTGAGTGGCCGACCAAAAGATAAGGACATGTTAGCTTTGGGCTTATCACTGGTCCACCCGATGAAGGCCCAATAACTTAAAGTCCATTGGGCGAAGGCCCATAATCTTTAAGCATTTGGGGCGACCGTTACATGGGCACAAAATGTGCCCCATTTTCTCTCCAACGTTCATCCGTCATTTCAGCGTAACGGAAGAACAATAAATACCAAAGTTTGATCATATATACCCAAGAAACTTAAGAAAAAGACAACTCTCTCGACACTCAAATACTCTCTATTTTTTGTATTCTCAAACAACCTATTTCTACACTCAGATTAATGATTCTCACGCCGGAGGTGAATCGAAGGGGACAAACCCTCGCATTCTCTTTCTTTTCTGATCATAACTGAAGGGAGTTCTTGCAGGCTGAAAGGTGTTCTTGCATTCGTAAAAATTTAGACATAACAGTACCAATAAGTCCGGTTTGACACATCCCGGATCCTCTCTCTTGCAAAAAAACCACGTGACATCTGGATCTGCAACAATGGCATTAGGCAGGGGGATTATATCTAGAACATAAAAGCTTCTAAGTTCTGCCTCAAGTTTGAATTTACATATACGAGTTGAATATCCTGAGAGCTGAGATATTTAATAAATATATATATCAGTTATATCGATAGAGAATAATTTTATCAAAAATATATGATTAATAGTTATACATTCCACATTTTATCTTAAAAAGATATGCATCAATCCGGTTTGTTTAATAATCCGATAGGGGCTCATCATGTATAATCAGATTATTTTCAAAAATCGGTTTGGCCTTTAAACTACAAATTCTTTTAAATTTTAGGGCACATCCGTTCCACACTGAGTAGGTTGCTACATGATCACACTTTCAGCTTAAAATTCCAACTGCAAGATTCCTTTCTGGATAATCACTGAAGTAGAAGAAAAGATTAGAGATGATTTGATAATTATGTAGTTGAAGCTTTGTTGAAGCACAGAGTTTCCAGATACTCATAATCAAGCCAAAATGATAGCTATATATATGTGTGTTATAAATTAAGCTAAAGCTTAAACTAAATGAAAGAAACAAACAAATGAAGAACTTGTACTTCTATTCCACATTTAATTTACAAACAACATAAAACTGGATCACTCAACATTGCTTCCAACCTTAGCATCACCTTTTCAGAAACAACAAAATGACGAACCTAGCATATATATTTATGTGTCTATGTATTAGCATACAAACACACATAGATATATATAATTAAGGATAGAAGTTCCATAGGGAGAATTAAGTTCACTACGACGACAAAGTAGTTGATCAATACAACACACATTAATCACTACGAAACTACAATACATATATTAAGTTCCAACAGAACATTTTGTGATCTTGATCGTGATGGATCACATCTGTAGTGTTCTTAGTAGCACAGTTTTGAGAGCCTCCTCGCTCGTGAGTCCATCCGGAACCTTAATTACGACATCTTGAAGCATGATTTCCTTCACACTTGACACACTCGCATGATGAATTCGAAACTCTAGCAATCTAAGTGCATCCATTAGTCTTGCAGCAGGATAATTCACGTCAGGACTTTGTACGCGTATCATAGCTTGCGAGCCTAGAATTTTGACATCTACTTCCATGTTCACAGGTCCATAGCTCATGGATGACCTAGCAGTGTGATATACGTTGGTAGATGTGCTTTGAGTATCATAAACTACATCTGTGATACATTTGGACTTCTTCATTTCTTCACGGAGTTTGCCCTCTAAGTCTTCCACTTTCGATTTAAGTTCATTGATGTATGTGACTGCATCAGCCAGTAAAGAAGCCTTGTCCATTCTTGACACATTCGGGACCACACTTCGGAGAGCATAGAATCGATGATTCAGCTTCTCCCTACGAAGTCTTTCAGCCTCGACATGGTTCTGTGCTAACTCTCGTCCAGATGTAGCTGCCTTCCTTCCTCTCTTCTTCATCCTTGTGTTGGTACCAGAATCAGGAGCAAGAGTGCTCTCAAAATCAGAATTCTCAGAATCAGAAGATGATCTTCCAATTTTCGCAAGTTTCTTTTCAGGCTTTATGTTGCCTTCCTCATCCCCTGAAGTCCTATTCTGTTCTCCTGAAACAGCATTAATATCAAAAAAGGAAAGACTTCGAGTAGGATTCTGAGGAGGAGCATGAGCAAGTGCACTAGGGCTAGTCATGTTGCTTATAGGGATAATATTACTAGTAGTACCGTTGTTGTTATCAGGGCTAAAGAGCGATTTAGCCAAGTGGATTAAACCCCAATCCTCCTTAATCACATATGATGAACCTAATTCAATAATACCACACGGAGTTGAAATACAAACAAGGGTTTTAATTCCGTGAAGATAAGCTTCTTTAGCACGATCGCAGTTCTGAAACTGAAGTTCATGATCACCAGCCAACCAAACGTAGGAACCCGAACTAAAAGCCCGGCCAACAGTATTATCTTCTCCAGCAGCAAATGATCTTGTCACCGAAACCATAAAGAACCACTCAGAATCAGGAAAATCAGCTTCAACGACACCATCGATGCCTGGCAGACTATCAGTAAAGAGTGATTGAATCCCTTTAGCAACTTTTCTCCTTTCCAACTCGAACCCAAACTTAGGATGAGGCTGCTGAGGCTGCTGTGGATGATCTTGTGGACCGAGCCCAATATTGCTATTTCCCTTCAGCATAAAATCTTTATTACCTCGGAAGTGACCATCGCCCCACGAAAGAACAAGGCGGTCAGTGGTGCTATCTTTTGAAGTTTGCCAAAAGATATAGTACATCCACCATTCAGGGCGGCTTTGAACGATGAATTGAAGACGTTGTTGGATCGTAGGAGATGCACCACCGTGACAAAGAAACGAAGACGATGAAGACGAAGAGATTAGGTCTTCCATATGTAAATCTAGCTAGGGTTTTATTTTGGGTTTCTAATAAAAACTATATGTAAAGAAGAAGAGGACAACTAGGTATAGAAATGAAGAGAGTTGAGAAAAAGGAGAGAATTGAAAAGCAATGATAGTAGCTTATTGGTACTCTCTTTGTCTCTATTTCTTTAGGTCAAATAAAGTTTTCTAGAACTACACGAAATGTCAAGCCAATGAGCGGCTGTATTTATAAGAAGAGAATGTCTACTTAACTACGCATTAACAAAGAACGATTGTATATTACAGATACAGTAAACAAGAATAATTAAATAATTAAATTAATATATATAGGTATATTGTGAACAGTTAATATTCCACTTACACTGTTGGGCAGCATTATCATATGTGGTCGATCTGAGCATGTAGAGGAGACGCATCTGAGTGGGTCCATTCTGTTTCTAGTGGGGCTCCACATGAAGGTGGACATATGTTGACTAGGGTTATCATTTTCAAGATGTTACCTTTCTGATTAAGCTTTTTATCACTAGTGTTCAATTACAATTACAAAGGACACAATAATCAACACTCCTTCAATTGTAGGCACTATTCTTTAGTCAATTTTTGCTTTCTGTTTCTTTGTTACCTTCAACTTGCATAATCTTATATTTTGTTTGCTTGTATAACAATTCTAGAATTTTGTACCAAAGTATACTTTTAGAGTTTATCATAGTGTGAAATTAGTGTAAAATTTACGAAACTCTATTCGTACTTAAAACAACAGTATTAGATGTTTGGTCGATTTTAAAATATTCAGGAAATTGAAATATTACTCAAATATCATTTGACTTGCTTAGGTTCTATTCGAAATTACTGTTAAAAATTGTTATGACGTAAAAGAAGTGTTGTTGAAAAAGTGTTAATTTAAAATTCAAATAATTGTTTTATAATATTTTTGTTATGTATATATTTTGATGTAAAACATTAAAAATAATATTTTTGGTGAGATTTAATGATTAAATCTAGCAAAAACTAAAAAGAAACTTTTTATAAAAGTATGGGGACTTGCAGATTTCTCTGACAACAGTTTTAACATCAAAAATAATTTACATATATACCAAACAATTTTTTAGTTATTTTTAAGTAAAAACTGTTTAAGTGAAAAATTATTGTTGTTTGTAATATTAATAGCCAACACACACTTAGTTGGCTAATAAAAATAAAATTTAAATTTTGAATGTTTGAATTACCATCAAACACCGGAAGTTTCTCATTAACCTCTACTTGGTATGTATAACAACCGAACAATGTTTTCTAATTCTTATCTCCTGTAATTTCCATAAAAATTCAATTTTCATAATATAAAGATTGATAGTTGATTTAAGAAATAATAAGTTCCCATCATTCTGAGATAGCTCAAAGTAATGTGTGAAACTGATGTTTATTATTAATCGATGTTCATCATTAGTAAAACAACTACTCGAATCGGAAGGCATAACAACATATGTGTACACACATACGTATGAATTATGATTATATTTTAGGGCTAAAATCTGATTATCAACTTTAAGAAGCTGCTGCACCAAAAATGAGACATGCATGAGTAGTTTGTCACTTCTTAGCTTGCTGCAGTTGCTTCTAGAGCTGGTCAAACGAGCGGTTTGGCTCGACTCGTTCGTAATTCGACTCGTCAAAATTCGTATAATTCGTCTCGTAAACGAACGAATAATTATTCGGCTCAAACCGTCTAATCCAACGATCCGAACACGAATAGCATTTGAGGAAACCGGAACCGGCCCGGAACCGGCTCGGCCTGGACCGTGTAATTCGTAAGCGAATAGAGCAGCAGAAATCATGTTTTAAACGCGAATAAGTCGTTCGCCTGGCACGCGAATTATTCGTTATTCGCCTGGCACGGTCAAACGATCGGTCCGTGCGGGCCGGGCCGAATTTCCGGCGGTCCGGTTCATTACTCAGGTAAATCGTGGACAGTCCGTAAAGTTGAGCGTGTCGTGCCGTGCCGGGCCGGTTAGAAGGAATATGAAACCGTGAACGGATCGTGAATAGAATGAATTTGGCAAACAGACGAATAAACGAATGAACAGGCGAATAACGAAGGAATGAATGAATGAATAGGCGAATAACGAATAACGAATGAATGAATGAATAGGCGAATAAAAGGCAAATAACGAATAGAATTGTGTCAGGTTGGGTTGGGTGTGGCGCCACGTGCCTGCATCGTGTACTAAAAAAATTTATGTTTTGTTTTTTACTTAGCACAATGTACTAGATTTTTTTATGTTTTGATTTTTATTTGTACAATCAACTATATTTTTGTATTTATGTTTCAGTGAATTTCTGTTTTTATTTTTTATTTTATTTTTTTTGTTTTTTATTTACATTTCCTATATTGAAAAAGATTATCATCGATTTTTAACATATTTCAACATTTTTAAGATTATATTATTAGATTAGTAAAATTTTATTTTTAATCGTATTTTTAAAAAGTTAGTTTTTTAAAAATAATTGGAATTGTATTATTTTTAAGTAAAAGAGGACGGTATCAAATAATTGGAGTTGATCGTTGGCGTGCCAGGCGAATAGCGAATAATTCGCGAATAGTTCGCGTGCCAGGCGAATAACGAATAATTCGCGTGTCAGGCGAACGACTTATTCGCGGTTAAAACATGATTTCTGCTGCTCTATTCGCTTACGAATTACACGGTCCGGGCCGAGCCGGTTCCGAGCCGGTTCCGGTTTCCTCAAATGCTATTCGTGTTCGGATCGTTGGATTAGACAGTTTGAGCCGAATAATTATTCGTTCATTTACGAGCCGAATTATACGAATTTTGACGAGCCGAATTACGAACGAGTGGAGCCAAACCGCTCGTTAGGCCAGCTCTAATGGTGTATAATTTGGGGCCCCTCGTGATGTACGTGCTTGAGGGCGTGTCCTCCTCGCGTAATATTCCTTTCTGCTTCGTAATTTGGACCTAGATCGGCCCCACCCCTCCACCCAAATTTTAAGACTTTTTGCCATCCCTCCGTAACATTTTTATTTTTACAATTCTCCGTCCACAGGATTTGGAATAACACAAATCTCGAGTAAATCATCACTCAAGAAAGAGTACTGTGCATACATACAGCTGCGCAGAGCAGTACTATATAAATGAGCAGCAAACTGATACTCCCTACTAAATGTTTAGGTGGTGATGATACGTATGGATGTAATTTGAGTGGAGTGGGGTGAAGTTTGTGGGGTGGGGTTTATACTTATCAAATTTGAATTTGAATTTTTTTTATCTAGTCGAGTTGAGTATAAAAAAAATTGAGTCTGAAAATTATGTTTAAACTCGACCCGTTAGTAAATTTAATGAGTCAAGTTCGAATTGTTTGTGAGTTTTTGAGATTATCAGGTATTTTATCGAGTTTTCGAGTTTTTTGAACTTTTTAAAGAGTTCGAACTTATCAAGTTTTTAACAAGTCATCGAGTTTAACGAATTTTCGAGCATGTTATTGTTATTATCGAGTTTTCGAATTTTGACTTTGATTTCACGAAATTCATTTGATTATATAATATTATTGTTAAGTTCAAATTAAAAATATGATTCCGCTTAAAATAATTTTGAAACAATAGAATTAATGTTTTCAGTACTCTATTTTTTCTATATATATATTGTCCAAATTTCTTAAATCATCTATTCATATACATATATATTTTATAGATGTATTTTATCTTTTTTACGAACTAAATAATTTAAATAATATATGATGATAATAATAATAAATTATAATATTTTTATCATTACAAAATTTGATTTTTACTTGGCACATGAACAAAGATCATTAGTAGTTTTATAAATTATATATACTAGAATAATTTTTCAATAAGTGTAACTAGAGGTTACGACTTATAAAATATAATTATAGCAGCAACTGAACTTGGAGTGATTGATGATTGACTGGTCAAAAAATTAACTAAAGTAATAATAGAGATATCATATACACTTCAATAATGCTAATAACATTTATTATATATATCCGTATATCGATCTTATTTATTAAAAAGTATAATTTTATTATAATTTATAATATAAATTAGAGATTTAAATTTAAGTATGTAAAAGTCTTTTATTCGAATTATTGATCACCAAGTATAAATACAATCATGTCAGTATTATTAACTATATATAATTACCCTAACGGATTTAATGTAATTTGATGATTAGGTAAAAAAATAATCAATTGAGAAGTCCAATTATTACGTACAGAAATAAAATTTCAATTACAAAAATTAATACTAAAGGTTGAGATAATTAAAGAATTTTAAAAATTTACAGATTATAATAAAAATATAATATACAAAAAAATAGCAAATTAATTTGTAAAAAAAATTTTAATAGATAATTGAAAGACATAAACTAGCAATTACACACACGTATATATATAAATTAGGAAAAAAAAAGTAATCGAATTCAAATTCGAGTTTATCTTATCGAGCTAAAAAATCCTTGACTCGACTCGAATTTTTTATCAAGTCTGAAAATATATTTTAGTTCAAACTCAATATTAAGTTCAAATTGAGTCGAATTAGAGTCGAGTTCAAGTCGGCTCAATTCAAATTATACCCCTGCACCACAATTAAAGTTTGTTTCGAAACTATACTTTCGCGGCATATTGCATATACTAAAAACCTAATAAAAAGTCATATTTCTGTAATAACATTTGATAGTTATATCATACTCTATTTGTTCCCACCATTTCTTTACACTTTCCTTTTTGGATGTCCCATCCAATTCTTTACATTTTAAAACTTATCAAAAAACGGTTGATGGGTCCCACCATTTTCTCCCTTTTCCTCCCTTTTCATACTATTTTTACTCCACTATCTCCCTTTTATATATTAAAAATTAATAGGTTCCACCACTTTATCCACTTTTCTTTTTCTTTTTCACTACTTTATACATATTTCTTAACCTCCCTGTCCAAACCAAACTAAAAAATTGACCAGTACAGAGGGAGTAATTTATATCATAACAATTTTCGGGTGACTCTTGATATGATACATCAGCTAAAACTCAACCGAATGATGAATCTAGATCATGTTATGCGAGTTACATCACCAAATTTTAAAAATAATTTATTAAGATATCATTTTTATGTATCAATATGTATTATAAAATGTTAAAAGCTAGAGTAGTATTTTGTGACGGAAAAAGTTTGGATTATCAATTTTAGAAGACCAAATTAGTTAAGTAGAGTACACAGTGCATGTGTTTTGGTATCCTTCTAGATAAACAGAGGTGGTGAAAAACAAGGAACTACTACAGAAATATAAAGACACCATCGCAATCGTAGCTGTAGGGTTTCTTTCATTGTAGGGCATGTTCTGTATAACTAGTTGGCCTCCTTACACTCTCCAAACGTCTAGTATTCCAGCTTTTGTTAAACATACAGTAGATTGAAGCTGTGTGATTCTAGTTATTCTACTTTTTAGTTGTATTTTGGACTATTACATACATAACCTTACATGACTTCATGAGACTAGTGTACCAACCTCAACCTTCTATATATTTTACATTATTTTACATATTTATTCATAGTGTGGCTAATTAAAATAACACTAGCCAGGATATCTTAGTTTAAACCTGGGTTGCACAAGATTTTATTTTTAAAATTATAGTGGGTTGTTTCTCACCATAAATAAACATACACATGAACACATAGATCTATGGGTCATAATATTATCTCTGATAATGGCTGCTAAATTTAATTTATTTTATTCAAAATCTAAATATTATATTTTCACACATTCTGGTCATTCTAAGTATCAAAAGTCTCTTTTCTTTTCTGTCTAATTCTTTCAACATCAATAGTTAAAATTAGGGAAGTGGGGGGTAAAATAAAAATCAAACTTTATTCTAAACAATTAGCTAGGGACCCATATATGTGAAGCCCTTGTTTGCTGCCCTCTCCCTTTCACCGTACTTCTAGATGACTGGTCCAACTACATCAGAAAGCATGTGAGATATAAGCACATAATTCAAGCAGTAGCTTAACTAATGTATCCATGTATGAATACGAGAATTTCTTTTTATTATTATTATATTTCGTGAACTAAACTTCTTAAGAGACAGATCACTCTAAAAATTTAATAATCCCTCACTCGAAAGTTGATTTGTTGATCGAAAACTGAAAATCGGACGTTTATTTTTGGGACAGTATTTATCTTTCATGTTTATAATAATTGTGAAAAATAATATGGGTGGTAGGGAGTTAAAAATATGAGTCTCCGGTCATATTCAATTCTGATACCATATTGACTAACGTCTAAATTTAAGTTGTTAGAGAATTACCACTTTAAAATCTCATGTGTTATTACAATATCTTTTACATGATCTTATAATTAATTTCCAACAAAATTTCAGCAAATAACTAAGACATTTTATTACTCCCTCCGTCCCAAAATGTGGTTCCCGTTTTAACTTTTTTTACAATTAATGGTAAGCAATTAATTACTAATTTACGTATGATTTATAATATCAAATATAGTTATAAGTGATTTGGTTGGATTCGTATTATGAGTAATTTAATATAATAAAATTTTTATATTTAATACTATTACGAAATTAAAGATATTAACAATTAAATGTGTCATGTATTGGCTAATATTTCCAACATAAATAGGAAATATTTTAGGGATAATAGAATATAATTTAAGTTTTACGATTGATGGTGATAATTGAAGGTAAATCGTCCCCACAGCACCTTCTTGATATAGGGATCTCTCCTGTAAGTA
Organism: Apium graveolens; assembly: GCF_009905375.1. Lineage (NCBI taxonomy): Eukaryota > Viridiplantae > Streptophyta > Magnoliopsida > Apiales > Apiaceae > Apium > Apium graveolens. Next base: position 145,325 of record NW_027418035.1, read on the forward strand.
GACGTCCTCTCTACATTTTGATGCGCCTATTATTTGCTACTTTTGATCGACTAATTGAAAAGACGATTTGGCATCATTTTCTAAATATCTATATTTATACTTCTAGATGTTCGCACGCAGCTGATAAAACAACCGTCACTACTTTAATAGGTGTCACTATAAGGCAGGATTTAACAAAATGCGTGATTATTAAATTAGCGGAGATGATTATTATTTACTGTCACAAATCACAACTCCGTCGAAATTTTTAAATGGTAACGGGAGGTGGTGTAGAATGCAGTCTCGAAAAATCGAAACTGTAACAACCCAGTCCCACATCGAGAAGATTTGGGACTTCTGTTTAGTTTATAAGGTAAAGTACTACTACCATATGTACCAACAAATCATGATCTTTTGTGGGCATGTGGTGGGCTTGTCGTAACCCAAGTTGGCTGCACTCGGGACAGTATACTTCAGCTTATTTCAGACTCGTAATTGTGATTTGACTCGATTTTCGAAAAGTGCTCGGGATTTGACCCGGGTTGTCACATATGGTATCAGAGCCGAATCTCGAAACCTTGATGCGTCAAATTGCCGAAGGTGGGGATACGAAGGCTGGTGGTATTATCCCACAATAGCAAGAGGTCTGGAGTTGGGGACACGAAACCAGGCGGTATTATCCCAGAATGGCTAGAGAGGCAATCTTGGTCCTATGGGCTGTCTGTTCGGGTCTGACGAGGACGTTAGGAGTTTAAGTGGGGGAGTTTGTAACACCCCAGTCCCACATCGAGTAAATTTGGGACTTCTGTCCAGTTTATAAGGCGAAGTACTATTATTATGTGCACCAACAAATCATGATCATTTGGGGGCCTGTGGTGGGCTTGTCGTAACCCAAATTGGTTGCACTCGGGACATTATGCTTCGACTTATTTCGGACTCGTAATCGAGACTTGACCCGGTTTTCGAAAAAGGCTCGGGATTTGACCCGGGTTGTCACAGAAACTAGGGCTGTACAAACAAACCGCTCAACCGCATCCAACCGCTGAACCGCTCGCAACCGAATCGCATTTGCGGATAATCGCGAAACGGGGATTGGTTGTGGATTTAAATTTTAAAAACCGCTCATTCGCGGTTTGGATGCGGTTTTAAATTCTTGAAAATCGCAAAATCGCAACCGCAACCGCAACCGCAACTCGCAGCATATATTTATAATAAAATATATTTCCAAAAATATAGTTGATATCATAAAAATTAATAAGTATATACCTTTATCAACTAATCTTAGGTTAATGTTAAGAATTCGTTCATAAAATTCACAATCATTATAAGATATATAACCAAACAAGATATATAACCAAACAAATGAAAAATATAATCAACATGTAATTTTTTTATCCTTTTCTTTTTTCTTTTCTCTCGCCTCCACATTTTTGTATGTTTTTAATATCTTTACTCCACACGGAGCATTAATTTATATTTTATTTTTGAATGTAATTTATCACGTAACTTAAACTTCAATTTATTAATATTTCGAATTTACCTTTTTGCAAATTATTAATTATTTTAAAATAAGTGGTTGAACCGCAAACCGATCCGCAATAACTGCAAATTCGCAACCGCAAATGACGAGGTTAACCGCAACCGCATATGATAATTTTTTAAAACCGCTCTTCGCGGTTTGGTTCGACTTTTACCCCAAAATTGATCCGATCCGGACCGCGTACACCCCTAACAGAAACTATAGATTGTTTTATCTTACTATACACCATACCCGGTGTATTAGAGAGGTGTAAAATAAAAAAACCGAATTCTTTGCAAATAAATTTGATTAAATAAAGTCTGCGCGGTTTTAAAAACGAGCAGGCTATTTCAGTTCGAATTGATTGAAATTCGAAGATTTTTAATTCAAGAGAGAATTGCAGAATGCACCTTTAACTTTGACCAAAATTCAAAATTGTATATATGTTTTGAACAATTACAGGTTGCATCACATTACTTTCAAACCCGTTTCAAGTTGCACTCATTTTGTAACTTTCCGTGAAATATGACCGTTAACAGCAAGTGTTTGAAGGGAAAAGTTGGAATATTATTATTTGAACGGTAATTCCAGCTTGCAACCCCTAACTTTCAGTTCGTATGCAAAATGCATCATTTGACAGTTAAAACTAAAATAATGAGCGTAAAATATGAATTTTAATATAAAATTTAAATAAATTTTGTAGTTATAATTCAAAAAAAGCTAAAAATATTTATAATAATGAATTGTTCCCCTACACTAAAATATATTAACGTCACTTTATTTAAAAAATTGATGCAACTGATTTAATATTAAAGTTTAATATACATGTAATTTAATTTAATTTTAGTGGATTATAAATTTTGGGAATTAACACCATGTAATAAAAATTAAATTTGAAATTATGACTTAAAAACTGAAAAATATAAAATATATTTAAAATTCAATTTTTAACACAATTTATAACAAAAAATATATTTTTTAATTAAATTTTAAGCTGAAATTTCTATTTTGCCCCTGCCCAATAAAGGAAATTAGGCAGAAGGGGTGATTTTCGTACCGAGTTTCAAAGAAAAGGGATGCAAACTGCAATTTCTGAAAATAGGTATATAATATCGATTTTGGACCGAAACTAAGGGATGTAAAATGCAAATTTCTCAAAGATGTAAGTATGTTTTAGTTATGAACGTACTAAATTACCCCCGTTGACTAACTTTAACGGTCATATTTGACGGAAAAGTACAATAAATGTGCAACGTGAAACGGGTTTTAAAGTAATAGGATGCAATCTGCAATTGTTCAAAACATGTATACAACTTTAAATTTTGACCAAAGTTAAGTGGTGCATTATGTAGTTCTCTCTTAATTCAATCAGGTTCTTTAAACACGACTAATTGTCATGTATGAATTTCGTAATTTAGTAAACCTTTTTGTAATTATAACTAGACTATTCCTGACAAATTCAGGCCTAAAAATCTGTCACACTAAACATATTTTCTTGTAATGTAATATGTATATTATACAAGTAAATGCCGGATGAAAGATTACACGAAATCTCCTAGTAAAAGGTTAATTAAAAATGGGTTTTTTCAAAAATACCCATGTTACAAAAATTATTTAAAAAAATACAATCTACAACATTTACAATATCGTTTTCAATTTTGAGTAACCTTCTATGCAACATTTACAATCTTGTATGCAACATTTGAATCAAAGAGAAATGGTCAAGAATATCAATTTTGAAGTCTTTATTCGTAAACATATCAAGATATAATAGTTATTGTATATATACTATTAATTGAAAAATAGAATCATTTTATTTATATTTTTGCGATCTTATGACCCTGCCCATATTCACATCTCTCTCTTATTTCATTATGTGCTTCTCCTCTCTGCCCCTCTCTCCCTCTCTATGTTTGATTAGCTTCTAATTCTTGTTTCAAAATTGATTAAGGTGTTATTTTCATTCTTCATTGTTCTTATACGGGTAATTTGTTATGTTTTTTAAAGCTTTGTTGATGTTACAATTAGTTACATATATATACGTATATAAATCATTTATCAGTTTTATTTTTAGTATATGTTACAAATTATATTAGTATCATTATATAATGTAAGTATAGGTTTTTAATTGATATATGTTTTTTTAATTAGGGTTTAGCTTTGCCGTTTGTTTAATTTAACTATGAATCTAACGAGATTATCTCTTTCTATTTCGAAAATATTCGCTTCACATTTCAGGTCAAAGTTAAAGTTGAAGTTTTTAAGTGTTTGTTAGCATCTTATTTAGGATGAAATTATCTATGTCGGATGATGGGAAAATTATTACTCTAACTATTCTTGTAATTAGTTATGAGTCGAATGATATACGAGGAACTAGTAAATTATATTCAGTGATCGTGTGTAATATGTATTGGTTCCATTTTAGCATCCATTATGTTGTGTTTCCTACTGAATCTAGTTACAATTGATTATGGGGTGATTTTGATGCTTAGCAAAAAAAGAAAAAAGTGAATTTGATAATTACAAGGCATAAAGGAAATGCTCAAAACGGGCAAGAACAATTTTATGACGAAATCAAGTCAAAAATTTAATTAATTTTCTTTGCTTGATGTTGGAATAAGTGTAAGTTGCATAATTAAGCTCTTGTTTTTGTAATTATTTCTTGCTTTTGTGCATCGATAAATGGGTTGTATAAGCGGTTTAGACAAGTTAAGTTGTATAATTGGTTGATAGTAGTTGCAATTGAAACATAAGTGTCTTAATTAAGGGTAATTAAGATGCATAATTGATTTTTATGAGTTACATAATGTTACATACACTTGGTTACATAAGTTGAAATACTGTTGCATAATGAGTTGTGTAAGAGGTTATATTGAATTTTTAGTTGCATAAACGGTTGCGCACATGTCGCTAGGTAAGGTGAGTCTGCATTTTTGGGTTAAAGATAATGATTTATGTTGATAAGTGATTGCATAATGAGTTTTAAATAAGGAGTTTAGCCTTTGGTAAAATTGCAAAATGTTGTATAACTGATTGCATATGTTGGTGCATAATGGGTGTCTAGGATTTTGGTTTTTAGGGTTTAGGTTTTGATTTATATATTAGGTATGGGTGTACGCGGTGCAGGGCGGTTTAGTTCGGTTGGATTGTAAAAAATAAACCAAACCGCAACTTGCAGTTTTCCAATATCTTCATTCGCAACCAAACCATTGATATATAAAAACCAATCAAATCCACCCACGTAATTGCGGTTGGTTGCGGTTATTGGTGAGATTGCGTAGCTGTATGAATAGTAAACGTGATAACTCAATACTAGAACAAGATAGGTAAATAATATTATGTCTACAGAAGAAATTAATAAGAAATGAAGACGAGTCAAATTCAAATATCAAAAGATTAGAAGAAGACTTGAAATCTGTTTACAGGTCACTGACATAAATTTATTAATATCTTCATGCCTCGGTGAAAAATAAAGGTTAAAGACTCTCAGGGTTTCAGAAGTGTTGAAGATTCAGTGTAAAAGTGCCACCAGAAGATTTCAGTGTATCAGCATTGATTGAAGATAGATAGTGTATGAAATATAGGAATTTGAAGAATTGAAGACAGAGTAAAGACATAGGTTAAAGAAGATAGCTGCAGTCTTGAAGTTATACTCACTGGCAGGAGTTCATTTATATGTTCAAGCGTCAGTGAATAACAGTGAATGAAGTAATGAAGATTGTAACAATGAAGACGTTGTCTGAGTACAAGAAAAGATTTCAGTAAAAGTGCAATTGGTTATTAACAGTCAGTGTTCGAAGTGATAAAGTTGTTGCAAGCTTAATAATGTAGTCAATGATATAATATGAAGACCTGAATCAAAGTTAGTCGTCTGTGAATCAGACCAGTTGCACTAGGTGTCAACATTTTGTGAAAGGAATCTGAGTATTATCACTAGAATAATTGTTAAGTGAGTATTCATATCTGGATATGCAAGTTATATGGTTTGTACAAAGATTCTGAGAGAAGACTTGAAGACGGGACAGTTTAAGGGTTAAAGCGTTCTACAGAAACTAAGTCAAAGTAATCACTACCTTGTAGTAGGAGTCACTGAAATATTTCTATTGCTTAGTAGGAGCAAGAACATTGAAGTACGGCTAAAAAACTAAGTACCAGAATTGGTTCTGACCTAGTAATACCAACAGGGAAGAAACGGGAAAATAAACTATCTCAGAAATACTTTCTCTTCACTCTAGTCGCAATTCAGGGATTTCTCTATGGAAAAATACCTTACTAGGGTACAGGGGTCGCAAGTGAAGGTCCCTAAACTTCCTTGGTCGCAACTTGGGATTTACTCTAAGTCAAAAATGCATACTGGATGGAGTAGATCGCAAGTTGCATTTCTTTCTAAGGCAATTTTCACTCCACAAGTCTAGAATCGCAAGTTAGAGCTCCAATGGATAGTCAAGTCGCCACTTAGCACTTAGATCAAACCAATGGAGTATTATATAGCCTTGTATGCGCATATTTTTCTTCCTAGTACCCTTGCACTCACAACTTATGATAATTTTCTAAGACAATCTCCTCCTAGCAGTAAAGATGCGCAAGTGGAAGTGTTAGGATGAGAAACCAAGTCCTATACTTCTCTATAAGCACAACTTACATGTTTCTTGAAGAAACCAAGTGCTAAAACTCTCTATTACATGCAAGTACAAGAAGAAATAAAAGCTCCTTGGTCGCAAGTCAACTCTCATCCATACTTTATTGATTTTTGTCAATTGATTTATGTGGTAAATAATTGGCCACGTATTTCAAAGTGATATAAAGTCTACACTTAAAGAAAAATCAAGTTAGTTGTTCTGTTTATCTTCTTCTCCTACGAGAGCTAACACCTCCCATTCTTATTTCTTTTCCAATATGAAAATGAAATAAATGAAAAATCAAAAAGGTTGTATTATTCAAAACCCCAATTATAACATCCTTCCCCTGCCACTTCACACCTCGGAATACACCGTTCCGTTCTTATAGAAGGAACGGCGCTTTCCCATCTTCTTAACCCGAAATGGCTGGGGCGAGAAAAGGTTCCTTTTTTAGGGTAATCCCGGGAACGTATCCAGTGGAGACGGGATGGGACATGTAGATTGAAGGATTAGAGCACGTGGCTATGAACCACGGTGTCGGGGGTTCGAATCCCTCCTCTCCCAAAACCGGCCTAAAAGGGAAGTGGCTTTCCCTCTCGGGGTAGGAAAATCATGATCGGGATAATGGAACTTGGGTGTGGGTCTTTTGTCGAGATGGAATGGCCTTTTTTATTTATCGTAAACTTTTTATTACACATAGTATGCTCGACCCCCATCAACGTATTTTTTGTTTTAAGTCCCGTAACTCTTCCTCAACCTGGCTGGAGCAGAATAGTAGAGCAAGTACATGTATTAGTAGCCTAACAGATAAGCGTTCATCGTAATTAATATATTTTCTCACGGCAATTGTGGACTCTCGGGAGAACCGATGACTTCAACTTTTATGCACTGCTAGTACTAGTCCATCTGAAAATACTTGTGTTTTTATATACACCAGAAAGTTCAATCCACCAGAAAGTTTTTAAATACTTGTGTTTAATTACTTTATATTTGATTTCTTCAATATTTTCATTCCGCACCTTAGCCAAATTAAACACAGCTATATATTTAAGATAGAACATTTCTTAAAATAAAAAAGAAATCAGAATTACATTCAACCCCCCCCTTCTGTAATTCTTTGTTAGATTGTTTGGGAATAACAATTGGTATCAGAGCAAACTCTTGAAGAACAAAGAGTTTAAAGATCACAACAACTAACAAGATGAGCCGAAAAGATGTTGGAGTAAAGATTCTATTTCTGGACAAAGACAATTATCACCACTGGAAGGTAAAAATGCACCTGCATCTCCTCTTTCAAGATGAAGAATATGTGGACTGCATTGAGAAAGGTCCCCATGTCCCTATAAGAGCTGCTACAGGAAATGAGCCATCCAACCCAAAACCTAGAGCAAAATTGTCTGATCCAGATATTGAACAAGTTCATAAGGATAAGAAGGCCATGAAAATTTTGTTTAATGGTGTTGATGGTGACATGTTTGACAACATCATAAATTGCAAAATTGCTAAAGAGGTCTGGGATACGATTCAAGTTATATGTGATGGAACTAAGCAAGTGAGGGAAAACAAAATATAACTCTTGATTCGGCAATATGAGCATTTTTATAGTGAAGAAAGTGAGTCATTCACAGACATTTTCAGTAGATTTCAAAAGCTACTGAATGCTCTAAAGGTGCATGGAAGAGTCTACAAGACAATGTACTCAAATCTCAAGTTCCTTAGATCTCTACCAAAGGAATGGAAGCCTATGACACTCTCACTAAGAAACTCTCAAGATTACAAGGAATTCACCTTGGAGAGACTGTAAGGGATTCTAAAGACCTATGAGCTTGAAATAGAGCAAGATGAGAAGCTAGAGAAAGGAAGGAAGAGGGGAGGATCCTTTGCATTGGTTATTGAGCAAGAAAGAGAGAAAGAGATAAAGGTTGAAGCTGTGGAATCTGCGCCAAACCCTAGAGCTTGTGAAGGCAAAGGAAAAGGGCTAATAGCTGAACATGAAGACCATCTTAGTCAAGATGATATGGATAACATAGAAGAACATCTGGCTTTTCTATCCAGAAGGTTTGCCAAGCTCAAATTCAAGATGAATTTCGGAGCATCCAAGCCAAACAGAAACATGGTTGACAAGTCAAAATTTATATGTTTCAAGTGTGACACACATTGTACAAACTGCATTTAAAGACTCAGTTACAACACTTTCTCAAAGTCAGATTGATGTGGCTCCTATAAATGTGGAGTCATAGCCAAAATCTCTTACAATAGAAGCACCTCACACACAAAACTCACCTACAAATTTTTTGGATGTGGACATGATTCACACATCAATTCTTAATTCTCCATTTTTAACTCTCATGGAGAAGCCAAAATCTCAAGCAAGTGAGCATCATCTTTTAGATGATTTTTTGGCTCACTTGCCATTTCTTTCTGAGAAATCTACGCAAAATCTCAAATCAATCACCACAAATTCTACAGTAGTTTCTACTCCAAACTCTGTCATTTCTACTATCTCGTCGGATATCCTTCATCCGTTGACCAGTGATTATATCTCGATGGATGTGCTTAACAGCAATCATCCGTTGAAACACTCAACTACTATCTCGACGGATGTCTCTCATCCGTTGAATTTCACGGTACCACTTGAAATTTCAACTATTATTATAAGTACAGATGATCTAGTGGTTGTACAATCACTCCTAGGATTGAGGGAAGGGAGTGAACAGAGTGAGAGGCTAAGTTTCTCTCAGGAAAATGGAGATGAAATGAGTGAACACATGCAAGCTATTTCTTTTAGCTTGTCAAAAGAGAGTGAGAGGAGTCCCACCTTAGAAGGTGAAGGTGAGGGTGTGAGGCTGAGAAGCCAAGGGGATCCCTTGATGCAAAAACAGAGAGAAAATGAGAGAAAAGTAGGTACATGAGATATAAGGATGGACACCATTGTCAGTGAGTCAATGAATGTCAGTGATGCAGAAAAGGAGAGAATGTTTCAGCAAGAATATCAAGTTGTTATAGATTATATATCTTTGGATACTGAGACATTTACTCATTCTGTTCCATCATATCAAATTCTGGCTGGACAGGACAATGAGGAGGCTGAAAAGATACTAAACTTGGTGCACACAACAGCTTCAATGCTAAGGGCCAAGGATGCAATCAACTCACTTCCACCTGAAGCTAGTGATGATTGTGAGTTAAATTCTAGTGGCATATTTTGGGATACTTCTAATGATGAAGAGGATTTGTTGGACATAGGGAAGATGCTGGTCCTAGCTCAAGCACCAAGACTCCAGCATGGATGTTTAGCAAACACTGTAGTGAACATCACTTCAAATAAACTCTATTCCACATAATTCATCAGACTCGGATAGCTCTTCAAGCTACTACAGATGCCAACACCAAGAGTCTTCTCCAAGCACATCTTGAGTCTCTTCACTTGCACAAAATCCAATCTCTCAAGCAAAATCAGGATGTGTCTGAGATCAAGACAAAAATTGGACAAGTCAAGAAGGACATGAATGAAAGATTGGAATATATTATTCCTTACACTACAATGAGAGATATTAAAAGGAAACTCAGGAAAGATTCTGATCTCAGTAGCAAGGTTGATTCTTTGGACACTAGGTTGAAGTTCCTAGAAACTTCTATCACTAAAATCCAACTCCGCCAAGATTAACAGACACACCTTCTTCAAAAATTGGTGGATGCACAAACTTCCAACACTGCTCAACTTAATGCTAACAAAAAGGGGGGGAAAGATGTACTTGCTCAGTCAGTGAAGGGGAGACAACTGCAACCATTCCAGTTAGCAAGGGAGAGTCAGCTAGTGAAGGGGAGAAAGTGCATAACATTCAAGTCAGTAAAGTGATTGTTCCCGTAATTACTTTCTCTAAGCCACCAGTTCTTGACAGCATTGATTTGATCAAGATAGCAGCAGCTGAACTAGAGTTGAAAGAGAGATGGAAGAAGCTTGATGAGAAGATTGAGAAGAAATTTGGTCCAATTGAGAAACAAGACAAATCTTTCACTCAATTATCTCAATTGAGACCAATTTTTATCAATGAAATAAGCTTAGGGAATATGGAAAGGGGTCAACCCTCATCAATAAAATCTCCACAGGCCAATGAGATTTTTCAGCAAAACAAGAACTGTCCAAAGAATTCATACAAAAATTCATTGGACGTAGTCTATAAAATTCTCAAGCTTGATAAGAAGAAACTGCTTGGTAGGTCTATTGCTTACTTCAAAGATCCCTGAGACTCAGTCTTAAAGAAAATAATTGCTAAAATCCACATGAATGGCAAACTGATCTATGTTATGGCTGGACATCCATAGTTTGCAGAATTTAAAAAAGAAGAAAAGGTGAGGCTCAAGCAACAGAAAAGGCAAGCTGCCTTAGATGCCAAGAACCAATATAAGAAGCCTATAACCACAGAATCTGTAATGCCTGTTGTGATAGCCGAGACTCTGTTTGAAGAGACGCAAGAAGAACCAAAGCAGATAAAGAAACTAAGGATGAAATTCTGACCAGAGAGGAAGCTGGATTTTGATGAAGACAAGGAAGATTACATGCCAACCCAATCTACCACTTCAAGTCAACCAGCCATGCCCACAATGAAGCAGGATGAATTCAAGGTTTATTCTGACATGAATTTCCATGGTGAACCCATAATTCCTAAGGATGAACCTATAGATTAGGAAAGCCTACCACTTACTGATCTAAACATCCCAATCCTAACCAAACTAAAGAAAAAAAAGTCAAGAGCAATCAAAAAGGCCAAACCTGTCAAACTTCAATCGAAAGCCTTTGCCAAACCCGAGATCAACTCTTCATCTGTGACATCAAGGAATTTTCAAACATAAATTTCTATCTGGATGAGCTAGAAGAAGTAAGAGATATTGATCCTTACAAGAATCTTTCAGAGAGATTGGTCTTCAGGTATAAGGGTGGAAGAGAGCTAACTTGGCCTCTTTACAGAATTCTCAATGAAGGTTATTCTATTATGGTAAAGATTTTCTCCTTAATAAAGAAGAACTTTGGGTTCAGTATTGTTGCCAAAAAGATGGTAATGAATAAAATTAAGGAGATTATGAATAGCTGGAGAGACCCAATGCACTCCTAAGAGTCTTAACAATTCCATACACAGGAAATATAGTTCATTTGAGGCCATACAAGTTGATGGAGTTCAAGAATGAGAAATATACCAGAAGATTCTTCAGATTAGAAGATCAGCTAAAACTTTCAAGTAATGAAACTCCCATGGAGATGCAAGAAATGCTGGATCAGACAAATGAAGATGAATCTTAATTCTACAAGCAACTTCAACACCAGATTGAAGAAAATAATGAGAAATTGGGAAAGAAGTTCAGACAGTCAAGGAAATAAGTTAAATTTGCTCAGTCAAGAGAAGCACCTTGAAAATGGCATGTAAGATTCTCTATAAAATTCCTCTATAAAATTTTCAACAATTTACAATACTTGTTAATTTTATCTACTATAAATCAGTCTGTATTCATAAGGTGTTTTGTTATCATCAAGTTTCTCTTAATTAATGCCTACAATTCCAGTAGACATAAATTGCAGGAGATTGTTAGGAATATGTTGTGTACTTGATGATAAGTTAAATAACACACCTTAGTATATTTAATTTAGTGAATTTGTAACTTTCAACGGATGATCACTTTAAAGAGAGTAGCTTATGTATTAATAAGTCTTGTAACATATTTCTGCATTCTACAATGCCTTAAAGATCTAGAAGTTGTAGGATATTCAAAGTCATGTTGACTACTATTGTGATATGCAAAATAGGTTGGCTAATTTTAAATATTAGATGTCTTGTAATTTTGCATAAGTGAAATAGAGTTAAATGTTATGGAAGACTTTCAACGGATGATTCTACAAAGCTTCGACGGATGACCCAAGTCATATTCAACGGATGATCTAGTGAAGCTTCGACGGATGATTTAACACAGTTTCAACGAATGATCCAATGAAGTTTCAACGGATATTTAAATTCAAATAGCAGTTGATACAGACTTGACAGTCACATGTGTTAATTAGATGCAAATAGAATGTTGCAGCCTATTTACAAGTTTTATTGAACAAAGAAGCATTTCTATTTCCATGCTAAACTAAAGATATTCAAAGATGTTGGATAGAGAAATGAAGAAGCATGTAATTAGACTGAGAAATATTTTGTCTTATATGCTCGTCTTTTTATCATGTAATTTGGTGATATATAAACCAAGGATAGTAAGTATAATATTATCAAGTTATTAAGCAATTTACCAGAGAAATAGATAAAGTTATATTTATAAAGAATTTCTCTGTTCTTTGTAAGTTCTACATGTAAGAAGTTGTGTGCAAATATTGCATCACAAAGTTCTCGATTATATATATATCTCTGGTGGAAATTATTAATCCACCAGAAAGTTTTTAAATACTTGTGTTTAATTACTTTGTGTTTGATTTATTCAATACTTTCATTCCGCACCTTAGCCAAATTAAACACGGCTATATATTTAAGATATAACCGTTCTTAAAATCAATAAGAAACCAGCATTACATTCAACCCCCCTTCTGCAATTTTTTGTTAGATTTTTTGGGAATAACAATTGGTATCAGAGCAAGTTCTTGAAGAACAAAGAGTTTAAAGATCACAACAACTAACAAGATGAGCAGAAAAGATGTTGGAGTAAAGATTCCATTTCTGGACAAAAATAATCAACACCACTGGAAGGTGAAAATGCAGCTGCATCTCCTCTCAAGATGAAGAATATGTGGACTGCATTGAGAAAGGTCCCCATGTCCCTATGAGAGCTGCTAGAGGAAATGAGCCATCCATCCAAAAACCTAGAGCAGAATGGTCTGAACCAGATATTGAACAAGTTCATAAGGATAAGAAGGCCATGAACATTTTATTTAATAGTGTTGATGGTGACATGTTTGACAACATCATAAATTGCAAAACTGCTAAAGTGGTCTAGGATACAATTCAAGTTATATGTGATGGAACTAAGCAAGTAAGGGAAAATAAAATGCAACTCTATATTCAGCAATATGAGCATTTTCATAGTAAAGAAAGTGAGTCACTCACTGACATTTTCAGTAGATTTCAAAAGCTACTAAATGCTCTAAAGCTGCATGGAAGAGTCTATCAGAAAAAGGACTCAAATCTCAAGTTCCTTAGATCTCTACCACAGAAATGGAACCCTATGACAGTCTCACTAAGAAACTCTCAAGATTACAAGGAATTCACCTTGCACAGACTGTATGGGATTTCAAAGACCTATGACCTTGAAATAGAGCAAGATAAGAAGCTAGAGAAAGGAAGGAAGAAGGGAGGATCCATTGCATTGGTTGATGAGCAAGAGAGAGAGAAAGAGATAAAGGTTGAAGATGTGGAATCTGCACCAAACCTTAGAGTCCGTAAAGGCAAAGGAAAAGGGCTAGTAGATGAACATGAAGACCATCTTATTCAAGATGATATGGATGATATAGATGAGCATCTGACTTTTCTATCCAGAAGGTTTGCCAAGCTCAAATTCAAGAAGAATTTTGAAGCATCAACGCCAAACAGAAACATGGTTGACAAGTCAAAATTTAAATGTTTCAGGTGTGGCTTGAGTGTTCATTTTGCAAGTGAATGCAGAAAGCCTGATTCTGATAGAAAGAAGTTTAAGCATGTGGATTACAAAAAGAAATACTTTGAGTTGCTCAAACAGAAGGAATGGGCTTTTCTAACTCAAGAAAATGACTGGGCTGCTGATGGATTAGATGAGGATGAGGATACAAGTTATGTCAATCTTGCATTTATGGCCAAATCAGATGAAGCAGAAGTTAGTTCTTTAAGCAATAAGGTAATTACTACTAATCTAGCACATTTATCTAAAGCTGAGTGTAATGATGCTATAAATGACATGTCAACGGAACTATATCATTTGCGTGTTACTCTCGAATCTCTCACCAAAGAAAATACTAAGATTAAAGAGAACAATTTGGAAAGAAATATTGTGTTAGAAACTCAATTTATTGAGTTTGATAAACTGGAATTAGAGTGTAAAATTGCCAAGGAAGAATTGACTGAATCCTTAAAGAAATAGGAGATTTTAAGAAAGCAACTTGAACGAGAACAAGAGGTAATTAAGGCTTGGAAATCATCTAGAGATATCCATGCTCAAATTACCAAAGTTCAAGTTATGGAGTCTTTCTGTGAGGAATCCTGGAAAAGGAGCAAAGAGAAACTAGATTCCAGTTTGGTAGAAGGACTCTCAACGGATGTGGATTCAACGGATAATGAAGATTATCCGTCGAATGACAAAAAGGTCTATCTGTTGAAAGACAAAGAACCACATCCGTCGAGTGACATAAAACCAGTTAGCAAAGCCAAGCTAGATATGTTAAATGAGAAATATGGACCAGTTTCTAAAAACTTGGTTACAGGAGAAACCAGTCATATCAAGGGAAATAAGAGACTAAATGTAGGACATCTGTCAATCAAGCAATCGAATGACATGTTGGAGAAAATGGAGGTCAAAGCAGAATCAAAAAGGAAGAATAATAGGAATGGGAAAGTAGGAATTAACAAGCATAACAACTACACACCTGACAAATATGCACCTAGAAAAATCTGTGTGAAATGTGGTAGTGTTAATCATTTAACTGTTAATTGCAAACTTGCTATGCCTGCCCCCATGTCTACACATCCTTCATTTCCTAGTATGCCTACAATGCCTGTGAATGTTATGCCTGCACATAATTTGAATGCACAGTTTGCTAATATGTCATTTGTATAAAATCCTTATTATGCTGCATTTAGTATGCCACAAATACCATTAGCATGCCATTATGAAATAACATGTTTGCACCTAGTATGCCATATCATGTAAACAAATATGTGCATGATAATACTGCAATGATGAATGGTTTTAAAGGCTCTACTCAAATTACTAAGGATGAATCTAAGATACCTAAGTCAAAATGAGGACAAGCCTAAGAAACCTAAGAAAAAGGCTAACAAGGCAGGACCCAAGGAAACTTGGGTACCAAAATTAACTTGATTTGATTTGGATGTGTGCAGGGAAACAAAAGGAATCTCTGGTATCTGGATAGTATCACTTTTGGAGATGACAACAAGGGTTATACTGTGGGATATGGCTTGATTTCAAATGATAATGTCATCATTGAGGAAGTTGCCCTAGTGGATGGACTCAAGCATAACTTGTTGAGTATCAGCCAGCTTTGTGATAAGGGAAACTCGGTAACATTTAATTCTGAAGCCTGTGTTGTGACCAACAAGAAAAACAACAAAGTGGTTCTCACTGGAGTGAGAAAAGGAAATGTCTATCTAGCTGAGTTCAACTCATCAAATGCAGAATCTGTCACTTATCTCTTTAGCAAGGCAAGTCAAAATGAAAGTTGGCTATGGCACAAGAAGCTGTCACATCTTAACTTCAAGACTATGAATGAACTAGTCAGAAAATATTTGGTAAGAGGCAATCCTCAAGTGGAATTCTCAAAGGATCGATTGTGTGATGCTTGTAAAAAAGGAAAGAAGGTCAAGGCATCATTCAAAAAGAAGCTTGATTCAAAAATTGTAGAACCTTTACAAATACTACACATGGATTTATTTGGACCAGTCAATATGTTGTCCATCTCAAAGAAAAGATACTTCCTAGTAATTGTGCATGATTTCTCAAAGTTCTCTTGGACATATTTTCTCAAATCCAAAGATGAAGCTGGTGAAATCATCATCAATCATATAAGGCAAGTCAATAATCATCCTGATTTCAAAGTTGGAAAAATCAGGAGTGACAATGGAACTGAGTTCAAGAATTCTGTTATGAGATTATTTTGTG
This sequence comes from Apium graveolens, assembly GCF_009905375.1. Classification (NCBI taxonomy): domain Eukaryota; kingdom Viridiplantae; phylum Streptophyta; class Magnoliopsida; order Apiales; family Apiaceae; genus Apium; species Apium graveolens. The sequence goes on from NW_027418035.1 coordinate 161,291, forward strand.
AAGAGAATGGGATCATGCATGAGTTTTCAGCAGCAAGAATCCCACAAAAAATGGTGTGGTGGAAAGAAGAATAAATCTCTTATTAAAGTTGCAAGAACAATGCTAGAACAATCAAAGTTACCAACATACTTTTGGGAAGAAGCTGTAAATACTGCATATTATACTCAGAATATTTCTTTGGTTAATCAAGCAAAATGCATGACACCCTACCAATTGTTCAAAAATAGGAATCCAACATTAAACTTTTTTCATGTCTTTGGCTGTAAATGATATATCTTAAGGAATCAAACTGATAAGTATGGAAAGTTTGATGTCAAAGCAGATGAAGGCATCTTTATTGGGTATGCAGTTGGAAAAGCATACAGAGTCTACAATCTCAGAACCAACATTGTTATGAAATTTGTACATGTTGTGTTTGATGATAAGAAGATTGAAGGACTACAAGATGTAGATTTCCATGAGAGCCTCAAATTTGACAATATTGAGATGATTTGTGATGATAGTGAAGATGAAAGTGATCAAAAACAATATATGAGGATAATGCAATCTATAACAAATGAAGCACATAATTTAATATTCGTCGAAAGACCAAGTGTATCATCCGTTGAGAGACAATCTGCATCATCCGTCGAGAGGCAAAGATCAACACCGGTTGAACCATCAATAGGAGTTGAAAGCCAATAAAGATCACAATCAGAAAGAACCCCAACTTCAAGTCAAAGATCCACAAACTCAGGGGGAGTTTCTTTTAATCAAAACTCAGTCACAGATTAAGATAACTATGAGGCCTCTTCATCTAGAGCAAATCTACCACAACAGAGAAAATGGACTAGAGATCACCCATTTGAGCTAATTATTGGCGATGCATCTTCAAGAGTGCAAACAAGGAAAGCAACTCAAGAAAATGTCTATACAATAGCTTTCTGTCTCATGAAGAACCTAAAAAAGTAGAAAAAGCTCTATTGGATCCTGATTGGGTTTTAGCTATGAAGGAGGAGCTAACCCAATTTGAAAGAAATAAAGTTTGGAAGCTAGTACCCAAGCCTAAAGGAAAGAATCCTATTGACACCAAGTGGGTATTCAGAAATAAGATGGATGAATATGGCATAGTGGTCAGGAACAAAGCTAGATTAGTTGCTAAGGGCTACTGTCAACAAGAAGAAATAGATTTTGATGAGACCTTTACTCCTGTTGCAAGACTTGAAGCGATCATAATTTTACTAGCCTGTGCGGCCCATGCTAATTTCAAGGTCTATCAAATGGATGTTAAAAGTGCATTTCTGAATGGAGATTTGGAGGAGGAAGTTTATGTCAGTCAGCCTCCTGGTTTTGAATTTACTAGGCATTATTCGTTGAATTTACTCACAGCCTGTAAGTATATTTCGATGGATAATCATTAGAATTTTGACAGTTTTATTTATTTTTTTAAATGGCTATTTTGGTCTAATTTGATTTGTTACTTTACTTTTGCTTTTACTTTTTAACCGTTTATTTCTTAGAGAGTATAAAAGCCTATTTCATTTTCATTTTACTTTTATCTTTCTCGAACAATTTCTCTAACTCCCTTCATCTCCAAATCAAAAAACCCCAATTTCTGGAACTACTTTCAATCATAGCAATGGCACCTGTAGTCAAAATCATGTCTCAAACTGGGTATGTATATAAAAAGAACAACTTCGTAGCTTTGGTGAACAAGGAGATTCCTGCATCTGAAGACTATTATAAAATGATAGACTTCATTCGAAGCTGCAAACTGAGTCATGCTGTGCTTGAGTCTCCAATCATCTACTATGAAGTTGTTGAGGAGATTTGGACTACTGCAGTGTTCAACTCCAAGGATAAGACCATTACCTTCTCTCTCAAAGGTAAGGAACATTGTATTAACTGTGATACTCTTGAAGCATGATTTAAATTACCTGAAAATAACACTCTTGCTCCACACACAGACACGGATGTGAGTAACATGCTTATTTCTATGGCTTATGCTCTTACTGCCACCAAAATTAGGTAAAGTTAGGAGACTAGGCTTTAGGAAAGAATAGAGCTTTCTCTGTGACTCCTTTGTTAAGGCTTTTTCTGGAAAAGTTAGTAATTTTAATGTTGTTAGCTATTCTATTGTTAACATGCTCTATATGCTTCTGAGTGACAAAATTTTTAATTTCAGTACTTCTGTAACGTATGAATTAGGGAGTAAATTAGGAGACATTAAAAAGAGGTCTAAGAACATCTATCATGCTAGATTCTTTAAGATAATAGCTAACTTTATTTCTGAGGATCTCTCAATTGTGAACCCAACAAAAAAGTTAGATTGTTGGGTCCAAGAGAGAAGAGTTATTGTTGATCTTAACGGGACTAATCACCATAGTGAGGTTCCCCTCACCTACATTCCAATTATGGAGCAGCCTCAGTTAAGTGAGGTAAACACTTCTATCCCTGCTAGTTTTCTAGCACAAGTATCTTTGTAAACAACTGTGACAATGACATCTGTGACAGTGACCAAACAGGTATCTACCCAAGCCACAAAATAAAAAATTTCCAGATCCAAGTCAAAGAAAACCCCATCTAGTTTCTCTCAAAAGAAAATAGTTTTAAATCTACTAAAAGCCAAGAGGGGGGTGTGAAGGGAAGTGAGCCTGGGGAGGGACAGGGTGAACATCAAAAAAGCCCTAAGAATAAGGAGAGTGAGGTGTGTGTAACCCAGTCTAGCCACACTGTAGTTTTCCAACAAACTGTAGTGCTTAATAAGAATTCTAGCTCTTTACTAGTTTCATCCTGGATGTCACCATTGAAACAAGCTCTCAACCAAGAGCACAAGCCAAGAGGGTTAGGGACACAGACCAACCTCAAACTTATATTAGAAAGAAGAAATCTAAAACCCTTGGGGATACACGGGGTGCACACACTGTGCAAACTGCAGTCAAAGTCTCAGTTACAGCACCTTCCCAAAGTCAGATTGATGTGGCTCCTGTAAATGTGGAGTCACAGCCAAAATATCTTAGGGTTAAATGGCGTTTTGGTCACTCAAGTGACCACTAACTTTCACTTGGGTCATCGAAGTCAAAAAGCTGTCAATGAGGTCACTGAAGAAATAATAGTGTTCAACTTAATCATTGCACACGTTAAAAATTTCACGAACGTTAAATCTCGTTGACTATAGACGGTTCTCCGTTAAATATGTACAAGTCGGATGCCAAATCAGATAATTGACCCGCTCAATCCTAAAACCACCCAACAAATTAAACCCGACCCAATTAAAACCCACGACTCGGTTAACTTTTATCCCAAAATTAAAACCCTTTATCCCAAAATTAAACCCCCCTCTTTACGATCTAAACCCTAATCGCAAGAATGGTTCGAACTCGATCGGGTGTTGAGGTTCGTTTAACTCAACCAATCGATGATATCGATAGCAATGATACCGATTACCTGTTTGCATCTGATGGAGATAACAATAAAACGGAGAAGGATAACGAAGTTGAATCAAATTTGGAAGATGCAAATCAGACCACCGATAAAGAAGCAACGTAAGTAATGTTATATCTGAACTTTTTACAGTTAATTAGGGCTAAATATTCTTGCTTTGAATATATGATTTTATATGGTCATATTTGTAATTAGGGTTCTTAATTTGTTTATATTTAACAGGAAAAACTTGTACAATGTGACAGTCTATTATGGAGGTTATTTTGTTCATGTTCCGTATTCCTCCTACACAAGTAATGTCAAAAAGGTTTATAAGGAAATCGACTTTGAAAACCTTGGTATTAATGATTTAAAGACCACATTTGGTGCTGTTGTTGGTGAGTATGATTCCCTTTATTTTAGAACTCCTGCATTGAAGATTTATGTACTGAATGCTGAAAGTAAGCCAATATTGATTGAATTAAGTAAGGAATGTGCTTATAATATTGTGCTTTATGTGTATCATGTGAGTCCTGCCCCTGAATATGATGAAGAAATAGATAATTATAAATGTAGTGATGATGAGTATGTAGAAATTAGGAAAGCTTGTAGAGAAGAAAAAAGAAAAATGGATGAATTGGAGAGGGAAGCTAATTTACATGAAATGTCAGGGATGGAATATGATGATTCTACTGGATCAGATGAGGGTTTTTATCCTAGTAGTGAGGAGAGTGATGAAGAGTTCTGTTTTGCTAACCCTCCCCCAGATAAACAGAAAATGAAGTGTGTAGATGGGGTCTTTAATGTTAACACATCTGCCAACAATATTAAATTTAAAGCTGGGATGGTATTTGGTAGTAAGAGTGATTTTAAGCAAGCTGTGAGGTCCTGTTCAATGGCTAATGGTAGACCCTACAAGTTCCTACATGATGACTGAAAAAGGGTCCAAGTTGGGTGTGCACATGGGTGTCCTTTTAGAATGTGGGTAAGTTATAATAAAGAAAAGGATGTGTGGCACTTAAAGTCAATAATAGATGAGCATAACTGTGTGTGGAATTATAAAAACAAGCTAGTCACTACCAAGTATCTTGTAGATCTGTATGGGGATAAAATTAGGAAAAATCCAAACTGGAAAATTGGAGAGATGCAGGAAGAGTTTAAAAAGGTACTCAAGGTAGATGTGTGTGATTCTAAATGCTACAGAGTTAGGAAGCAAGCTCTTTGTGGTATTGAGGAGAAAATGAAAGAACATTATGCCAAAATTAGGAAATTTGCAGGTGAGGTTTTAAGGAGTAACAAAGACAACACAGTTAAGATCTCTACTACAAGGTTGCAAGAAGGAGATGCGAACAGATTTAGAAGAATATATGTGTGTTATGCAGCCTTGAAGAATGGATGGAAAAATTCTTGCAGACCAGTTCTAGGCCTTGATGGGTGCTTCTTGAAGACAGTGACTGGTGGCCAATTGCTTTCTGCAGTAGGGAGAGATGCAGAAAATTGTATTTACCCTGTAGCAATGGCAGTAGTTGAAAGTGAAAACTATGAGTCATGGAAGTGGTTTCTGGAGCTGTTAATAACTGATCTTGATCTTGAAGATGGACACAGGAAGACACTCATTTCTGACCAACAAAAGGTACTTATTTCCCAACTTGTACAACTTTCAATTAATTTTCATCTTGATCTAAATCATGTATTGTTTATATGTCAGGGGCTGGACAAGGCAATCAGGGAATTGTTACCACAAGTGGAGCATAGATTTTGCACCAGACACCTATCTGCCAACTTGAAGAGCAAACATCCAAGTAATTTGGTCATGAGTGAATTTTTTGAAGCATCAACAGCAACTCACCCCCAGGCCCATAAGAAAGCAATGAAGACACTTGAACAAGCCTCTAAAGGTGCTTTTGAGAAGATGAGTGACTTAGAACCAGGTATGTGGTCCAAGGCTTTCTTTAAGACACACTCATTGACTGATTCCACTGAAAATAATATAAGTGAGTGTTTTAACTCATGGATTTTGAAAGCAAGATATATGCCTATTATTGATATGCTTATAGAGATCCATGACATGCTTATGACAAGAGTTCATCAAAAAAGAGATAGAATGTCAAGACAAGATATTGTTATTGTTCCAAAAGCTAAACAAATTTTAGATGAAGCAATTAAGGAATCATGTGGGCTTACTGTTCTGTGGGATGGTAGGGAGACTTATGTTGTAAAGGGTAGGGGCACATCTTGTTCAGTTAATCTGCAAAGAAGGTCCTGTTCTTGTAGAGTCTGGGATTTGTTAGGTATACCCTGTTGTCATGGTGTTACTGCAATTCAAGAGGCTAGAAAGAATCCCATTGATTATGTTCACTCATGTTATTTAAAGGAAACATATATGCAGACTTATTCATACTGTTTGGATGTGATAAGGGGGGAAGATTTTTGGGAAGATGTGGAGTGTGACTTGGTGTTACCTCCACTAATTAAAAAAAAACTAAAAGGCAGACCCAAAAAGATGAGAAGGAGAGAGGGTTGGGAGGGTGTTGTGTCCAGTGGTAAGAAGGTAAGAGTTAGCTATGAGGGTAGAGTTATGCATTGTGGTCTGTGCAGAGAAGCTGGCCACAAAAGGGGTAAATGTCCAAATAAAGATAAGTTCCCAGATAATTCAAAGAAGAGGAACAGGGGAAAGAAGACAAAGAATGAACAAACTGCAGAAGATGAAGTTATGGAAGAACTGGAGAGGCAGGGGAGAGAGGAAACAACAGGTGAAAATGATATGATGGATGAGATCTTGAGAGAACATGAACAAACACAAGGACTCGATGAATTGGAGGCCTCAATCCAGAAATCACAGCCTAAGGAAACTACCAGCAGTTTTATGAAATTTGTAAGTTACATCAGTTTATGTTGATAAATGTTTAACATAAGTTTATATCAATGGTTTGTTTAATACATTTTTTATTTATATTGTAGATGCCAAATCCGGGGTTGAGGAAGCATATGGGACAAATGAGCACCGGCAACACTCCACCTGTTAGCACTCCACCCATGACCACTCCAACTGTGACTAATCCACCAGTTAGCAACAAACCTCCAACAAGTGCAGTGGGACAAGTGAAAAAATCAACTCCAAGAAAGAGAGTAGCAGGACTGCCACACCCAAGAAAAAAGTAGATGAATTACTTATGCCAAAGTTAGAACCATTTGAGTACTTTAAACTCTTGTCATTTGTGACATTGAACTACTATTTATGTAGTATAACTCTATGTACGCACTATGGATTAATCTTCTGGTCTTAATATATAACTTTGGCACTGTGTTTATTTCGAACATCTCAATGTTATACTATCACATAAACATAAACATTTCATTCATAAAAACATAAACAATAACATCCATAACATTACATTCACTAATTCTGACATAAATATTACATCATTAACATTACTGAAAGAACATAACCACAAAACAAACTAAGATAACAAAGCATAGCATCTTCTTCGTTCTGAAATGAGCTTTTTCCTTCACTATTTCTGTTACGTCGTCCATCTTTTTTTGCATTACCATACGCTCTTCATCAATTACTAACATTTTCCTTTCTACGAAACTCAACTCTTGCTTGATTGTTATTTCTAGTGAACTAACAATGAGATTTACAGAAGGGGGGTTGAATGTAAATCTCAAAACTTTTTCAAGTTTTGAGCAGTTTATAAAGACTGTGTGTTCAAGATGAACAAGTGTGTGAATTGCTTTAAGCTGATACAGACAGATATATATTCAAACACAAATGTAAAGAACACAATAAACCTTTAAAAACTTTTCTGGTGGATTTGTTGTTCCACCAGAGATGGTATTTCAGAAATTCTGTGATCTAAGAATTTGATCACAGCTGCATCCTAGTACAAACTAGATAATTTTTCTCTCAAGATTTTTCTAAACAGCTCTGGAAAAATTCTCATCTAATTACTAGCTACTACTTGGTTTATATATTACCAAGTTTACAAGTGAAGACAAGGATATAATAAAATAATAAAGTAAGATCTCCACTTGTTTCTTCTCCAGTTCACTCCAGTACTTTGTTGACTTAATGTCTCTTTATACTAGAGTAGAACGGCTGCTTTTTCTGATGTTCCTGAAATTAGGCTGCCACATCTCAGTTATCTCTGTTCACCCATGTGCCTCTGTTTGTAGGTACAACTACCACTTATCAACGGTTATTCAACAGAACATCCGTTGAAGCTTTCATCCGTTGATGCACTCATCCGTTGAAGGATGTTATCCGTTGAAGCTTTAGAGACATCCGTTGAAGCTTAGCTTCTCATCCGTTGAAGGTCTTTAAGTCATCCGTTGATACCACTTCATTTATACAAAATTACAAGGCATGAAATATTTACAATTGGCCTTCCTATCTGCATATCTTCTAGTAGTCAACATGACTCATAGTTTCTCTCAACTTCTAAGAATTACATCTTAAATACAGAGACTGAAATATGCTACAACACTAGACTTATTTCTAAGTAAAGCTACACCATCAACGGATAGCCAAAGTGGTCTTATCCGTTGAGGCTACAGACACTGAATTTCTACTTAAGTGTTTTGTTAAATATATCATCAAACTAATACATATATATTCCTAACAATCTCCCCCTATTTATGTCTATAAGAATTGTAGACATAAATTCAGGTTTAACTTGATGATAACAAAACACTTAACAAATATATTAATTGAGACTAAGTAGAAATTTAAGAGTGCTGTAAAAATGTATGTACTAGGAGGTAATTGAAGATTTACAGTATTTCCAAGGGTGCTCCTCTAGCCTGAGCAAATCATCATTTTCTTCTTTGTTCCCTGGTTTTCTTTCCTAGCCCTTTGTCATTTTCCTCAATTTGGAGTTGGAGTTGTCTGAAGAATTCAGCTTCATCTTCAACACTGATATCCAACTTAGATTGCATTTCCTTGAGAGTTTCATTGCTGGCAATCTTGAGTTGGTCTTCAAGTCTGAAAAATCTTCTGACTCCTTTATCATCTCTAAATTCCATCAACCAATGAGGTGATTTGTGAATTGTAATTCCCCTTTCTTGAATGAGTAAAGTCCTGGGCAAAGCATTGGATTCCCTCCAAGTCTTCCTTATGTTGGCAATCTTGTTGAGAATTTCAGTCTTGGCAGTTCTGGTAAAGCCAGAATCCTTCTGTATGGCTGAAAAGACTCTGACCAAGGTAGAGTAGCCTTCATTCAGAATCCTGTGGAGAGGCCATGTTCTTTCCCCAGCTCCTTTGTATCTGAACACTAATCTCTCTGGTAGTTGTCTGTAAGCAGCTATTCCTCTTACATCCTCCAGCTCATCCAGATAGAGTTCAATGTCTGAAATTTCTTTTATGTCACAGATGTGAACATAATCATCTTTAGAAATGGATGGCTTAGGCTTAGGCTTTTGTTTTTGAGTGAATTTCTTAGAGGTTATGGGAGGTGTAGATTTGGGTTTTCTTTTCTGTTTCTTTGGTAGTGGAAGAGTGGTTAGAAAGGTAGGCAATTTGATGGTGTCCCAATCAATAGGTTCCTCTTTTGGAATGATTGGTTCACCATGGATGTTTATAGTGGGATTAGCAACAAGAGGTTCAGGTATGGAAGGTAGTGGTTTAGATATAGATTTGGTTACTTCAGTATTATCTTCACTCCTTCTATGTGCCTTGGCCTTTCTTCTGTTTCCCTTCTGCCATTCCTCTCTTTCTTCCATACTCTCACCAAATATACTCCCAAAAACCTCATCTAGGTTTGCAATCTTGTCTTCACCCCTGACTTCAATTCCTTTCTCTCCTTCAACTTGACTTGACTTTAGCTGTTGTTCAAGCTTTGCTTGTGCTCTTTTATCAGCCTTTAGTTGCTTGACTTCTTCCTTCTTGGCTATTGAGAATTTGGGATGTCCTTGCATCACACATATGCTCTTTCCCTCTCTAGAGATAATAGCCCTATTTCTCCTTACAGCCTCATCCATGGTCTCTTTGAGATAAGCAATACTCCTACCTAAAAGCTTGTTCTCATCAGCTTTTGGAGGAGGAAAGTCCACTTCTTTTAAAGGATTCTTTGTAGAGTCCTTATTGGATCTTTTATTGGGCTTGAGAATTATAGCTTGTAGTTCTTTGGAAGAAGCTTCTCCATCCTTATGTCTCCCTACTGGCTTGAGCTCCATGTTGATTGGTTCAATCTTTGTGCTATATTTCACAGATGTTGATTTATCTTGTGTAGAGCCAAACAACAGTTGCAACCTTTCATCAATTCTCCTCCTTTGCTCTTTCACTTGAATTTCAGCTGCTGCTAGCTGAATCAAATCAATTCCATCAGGCTTTCCTTTGATTTGAATGATTGGAGAAGTAGTGATGGCAGGAACTAGCACTTTAGATATTTTGATTTTTGTAGATGGCTCTCCTTCCCCTTCCCTTTTACTCTCCCCCTTTTTGTTATCATCAAGGAGAGGGGTCAAGCCTTGTGCTTTTGCCAGCTGCATTAGGAGACTGGTTTGAGATTGTTGGTTGTGAAGAATGGTGGCCACATAATCTTCAATAACTTGAACTCTGTCTTCCAACTTGGCCAGCCTTTTCTCAGTAACTGATTCCTTTTTCAATCTCAAAACCAAGTCCTGCAATGTACCATAGGGCATGACTGAATCCAATTTTTCAGAACTGTAGGATTTCAAGTCAGCAATATCCTTCCTGAGATCATCCATACTCAGATTCTGCTTTACTTGCTGCAACTTCATGAGATGCAGTGAGTCCAGGTGAGCTTGAAGGATAGCCTTGATACTTGCATGTGAAGTGTTCTGAATGGCCTGTTGAATAGTGTTGATTTGTTTGACTAAGGAGACATTGAATTCCCCTGATCTATACTCCTTTGTCAAAGCCCATTCAGGTAGATTTGGAATTGAACTAGGGCCTTCATCTCCCCCTAAGTTCATGCTTCCATCAAAAGAAACAGAGTCATCATCATCAGAATTTACTCCAAATTCCTCAGATGGCTCACCAGCTGTAGAAGGCATCTTGTTAATAGCAGCTTTATCCCTTTGAAGATATTCTGTTGTGTGTACTAGATGTAGTGTCTTTTCTGCCTCCTCATTGCCCTGAGCAGCCAACATTTGATAGGCTGACACAGGATGAGTAAAAGTGTCAGCATCCAAGGAAATGTTATCAATTACAGCTTTGTAATGTTGCTGAAATTGTCTTTCCTTTTCAGCATCATCCACAATCATTGACTCACTAGCAATGGCTGGATCCACCCTTATAGCTTCTGTACCTGCTATTCTCTCAATTTCTCTATATTCTTGCATCAGGGGCTCCCCCTGGCTCACACAACTCACTCCCTCACCTTCACCTACTAAGGTGGAACTCCTCTCACTTACTTTTGCCATGCTGGAAGAAATAGCATGCATTGTGTGACTCTCAACCTCTCCTTTTGCCTGGGAGCAACCCAGCCTCTCACTCAAAATATCACTCCCTTCCCTCAAGCCTAAAAGAGATTGTACAGTTGCCATGTCCTCTACAGTTGGAATAGTTTCTGTTAAGTGTGTAGAGGCCATCAACGGATAAGGAGTATCCGTTGAAGTGGAAACTGATGATATCAACGGATAACTGCTGTTAAGCTTATCCGTTGAAGAACAACCACTTGTCAACGGATGAGTGATATCCGTTGAAGAAGGAAAAGAAGTAGAAATTGAAAGTGATATAACTGTTGAATCTGTGTGGATTGATTTGAGAATTGGTGACACAGATCCTTCAATTACATCTGAAAGAATTTGTGGGTGATCCAACAAATCATCTAAAAGATGATGATCACCTATATTTGAGTGGGGCTCCTCCCTGAGTTTTAATGAGGGAGAATCAGGAATTGATGTGAATATCATATCCACATCCAGAGAGGGTGTTGGGGAGTTTGATAAATGGTGTGTTTCTATATTGAGAGAATGGGGCTGTGATTCCACATTTGCTGGAATCACATCAAGCTGAATTTGAGAAGGCACAGATACTGGTGGATGTATCTGTGCTGTGTGTGTCCCTTGTGTGGAAACCTGGGTTTTGGCCTTCTTCTTTCTTGAAAAGGCTTTAATTGGTGAATGTGTGGCTTCAGTGTCCCTCCCTCTTTTGTTCTGTGTCCCTGGTTGGGGACTCTTTTCAATAGTTACATCCTTTTGGGAGGATGCAACTAGGGATGTGCTGGACTCCTTTTGAACCACCACAGTCTTTTGAGAGACTGTGGCTTGGCTGGTTTGGGTACCACTCACCTCTCCCACCTTATCCTGGGGGGCTTTTTGATGTTCACCCCTCCCCTCACCACTCACACCCTGTTCACTCCCTTCAGGGTTTTTGGTAGTTGTTACAACTGTTGTCTTTTGAGAGACAACAGAGGTAGGCTTCTTTGACTTGACTTTGGAAATTTTAGTTTTGGTGGCTTTGGTAGGAGCCTGTTTGGTCAAAGACACAGGTTCCATAGCCACACTAGAAGACAAAGAAACAATGGGGTTGGAAATAGTAGGAGTTATGGAAACATTTACCTCACTTACCTGTGGTGCATTCATAATTGGCAAGTATACCAATGGCACCTGGCTGTTGAGGTTCATTCTCAAAAGGTCTGCAAGGACCCTTTTCTCTTGTGCCCAGCATTTGAGCTTATTATTCTCATTGGATATAACCAAACCTTCAGCAACATGATTAGCTAACAACATAAAGAATCTAGCAAAGTAGATGTTATGTGATCTATTAGCTTTGTTACCTAATCTGGAACCTAATTCTAGCATAACACACTTGCTAAAATTAAAATACCTATCAGAAACAAGCATATAGAGCATATTAACTAGAGATGAAGTTATGGCATCAAAATTACTAATTTTTCCAGAGAAAACCTTGATAAAGGCATCTCCAAGAAAACTCCATTCTTTCCTAAGGCCTTTCCTTCTAATACTACCTAAACTAGCAGAATCAAAAGCATAGCCTATGGAATCTAGCATTGCAGAGACATCTTTATCAGTGTGTGGTGTCATGGCATTATTCTCAGGCAACTTAAAGCAAGATTGTATATCATCACAATTAATGCAATAGTCCTTACCTTTGAGAGAGAAGGCAATAGTCATATCTGTGGAGTTAAACTCTGCAGTTGTCCAAATTTCCTCTACCACCTCACAGTAGATGGTTGGGGCTTCCAACATCGCATAGCTCAGTTTGCAGTTCTTGATGAAGTCCATCATCTTGTGATAATCAGAATGGGCTTCATTCTTTTCAATCAAGACTATGAAATTATTCTTTTCATAAACAAATCCTGTTTGAGACATAATTTTGACTACTGGTGCCATTGTTGTGAGTAGGGGTTGCAGAGAAGAACTTGAGAAATAAGAGAGAGAGAGAGAGAATGATAATTGCAAGAAAGCGTAAAGTGAGAATAAGAATTCAATTGGGCTTTTATACTTTCTTGAATTAAAATGTAAATAATATAATTAAAAGATACTTTTAAGTAAGTGATAGCCGTTCAGGAATAAATAAAACTGTAGAAATTCTGAAAACTACCGTAAATACACCAACACTGTATATTTGTATCAACGGTTGAGTAAAAGAATCAACGGCTGTGAAACACCTGAAACGACTGATGTGACATTTCAACGGATAAGGTAAACTATTATCCGTTGAAAAGCACTTCAGCTTTATCCGTTGACGGATAAAAATTCCAGAAATGTATTTGTCTTTCAACGGATAATGAACATCCGTTGACAGAACAATTTTGACTTTCAACGGATAGGGAACATCCGTTGATGGAATAATCTGTGTGAGAAAATCAAATTTGTTCTAGTAGCTAATACATTTCAGGCTTCAATTCAAATTGCAATAAGGACATGAATTTTAAGAGTAATTAAGCATACCTAGCTCACTTACTAATCTTGTGAATGTTGATTCATCAAGTGGCTTGGTAAATATGTCTGCAATTTGTTGTTCACTTGGAACAAAATGTAGTTCCACTGTACCATTCATGACATGCTCCCTAATGAAGTGGTACTTGATATCAATGTGCTTGGTTCTTGAGTGCTGTACAGGATTCTCTGTTATGGCTATGGCACTTGTGTTGTCACAAAAGATAGGAATTCTATCAACATGAAGTCCATAGTCAAGGAGTTGATTTCTCATCCATAACACTTGAGAGCAGCAACTTCCAGCAGCAATGTATTCAGCCTCAGCTGTAGAAGTAGAGACTGAATTTTGCTTTTTGCTAAACCATGATACAAGCTTGTTTCCCAGGAATTGGCAGGAGCCTGTTGTACTTTTCCTGTCTATTTTGCAACCTGCATAGTCTGCATCTGAATAACCAATTAGATCAAAGCCAGATTCTCTAGGATACCAAATACCTAAATTTGGTGTACCCTTGAGATATCTGAAAATCCTTTTGATAGCTATTAAGTGAGACTCCCTAGGATCAGCTTGAAATCTAGCACACAGACATGTAGCAAACATTATATCTGGTCTGCTAGCAGTTAAATATAAAAGTGAACCAACCATGCCTCTATAACTTGTAATGTCCACAGACCTTTCAGTCTTATTTAATTCAAGTTTGGTGGCAGTGGCCATGGGAGTTTTTGCAGATGAACATTCCATTAAGTCAAACTTCTTTAAAAGATCATGAATATATTTAGTTTGACTAATGAAAATTCCATTACTAACTTGTTTAATTTGTAAACCAAGAAAATAGGTTAGTTCTCCCATAAGGCTCATTTCATAATTACTTTGCATTAGCTTAGCAAACTTTTTACAAAGTTTATCATCTTTAGAACCAAATATTATGTCATCTACATAAATTTGAACAAGTATACTAGAGCCATTAACATTCCTAAAGAAGAGAGTTTTATCAACAGTACCTCTAGTGAAGTGATTCTCCAAAAGAAATTTTGATAAGGTTTCATACCAGGCTCTAGGTGCTTGCTTCAGTCCATAGAGTGCTTTCAACAGATAATATACATAGTCTGGAAAATTTAGATCTTCAAATCCTGGAGGTTGACTTACATAGACTTCTTCCTCTAATTTCCCATTTAGAAATGCACTCTTGACATCCATTTGATAGACTTTGAAATTGGCATGAGCTGCATAGGCTAGAAAAATTCTGATGGCTTCAAGTCTTGCAACAGGAGCATATGTCTCATCAAAATCTATTCCCTCTTGCTGAGAATAGCCTTTAGCAACCAATCTGGCTTTATTCCTTATGATAATGCCATTTTCATCCATCTTGTTTTTGAATACCCATTTTGTGTCAATAGGACTCTTGTTCTTTGGTTTGGGTACCAGCTTCCAAACTTGGTTTCTCTCAAATTGGTTTAGCTCTTCCTGCATAGCTAATATCCAATCTGGATCCAATAAGGCTTCTTCCACTTTCTTAGGTTCCTCCTGAGATAGAAAACTACTATACAGACATTCATCTTGAGTAGCTCTTCTTGTTTGCACTTTAGATGATGCATCACCAATGATCAGTTCAAAGGGATGATTCTTGGTCCATTTCCTTTGAAGTGGAAGATGTGCTCTAGATGAGGTGGCCTCAGTATTGTCATGATGTGAGACAGAGTGTTGACTAGTTGAAACTCCCCCTGAGTTGTTGGTCCTTTGCAGGGAATTTGGAGTTCTATCAACTGATGATGTAAATCGATTATCTGTTGATAAACTATGATCAATGGATGCTTCATTTAGTACTTCAACGGATGATGCACCATGTCTTTCAACGGATACTGCATTGCCTCTATCAACGGATGCAGAATTCTGTGCATTATCCAAGGGCATGTTTTGAATCCCTTTTGAAGTGTCATCTCCATCAGTCTCCTCTTCACTATCATCACAATATATCTCAATGTTGTCAAATTTGAGTCTCTCATTTTGTCCCTCATCTGTTAGTCCATCAATCTTTTTATCATCAAACACAACATGCACAGATTCCATAACAATGTTGGTTCTTAGATTGTAGACCCTATAAGATTTTCCAGCTGAATAACCAACAAATATCCCTTCATCAGCCTTTGCATCAAACTTCCCTTTATGGTCAGATTGATTCCTTAGTATAAAGCATTTACATCCAAAGACATGAAGAAAGTTTAGAGTTGGTTTTCTTCTCTTGAACAACTGATAAGGAGTCATGCCTTTAGCTTGATTGATCAAAGAGATATTTTGAGTGAAACAGGCACAATTAACAGCTTCAGCCCAGAAATATGTTGGTAACTTTGATTCTTCAAGCATTGTTCTGGTAGCCTCAATTAAAGATCTGTTCTTTCTTTCAACTACCCCATTTTGCTGAGGTGTTCTTGGAGCTGAGAACTCATGCATGATTCCATTTTCTTCACAGAACAGCCTCATTGATAAATTCTTGAACTCAGTTCCATTGTCACTCCTGATATTCCTAACCTTCAGGTCAGGATGATTATTGACTTGCCTGATGTGATTGATAATGATTTCACTTGCTTCATTCTTTGATCCAAGAAAATAGACCCATGAAAACTTTGAGAAATCATCTACAATCACTAAGCAATATCTTTTTCTTGCAATTGACAATACATTGACTGGTCCAAACAAATCCATATGTAGCAGCTGTAATGGTTCATCAATTGTTGTTTCAAGCTTCTTTTTGAATGATGCTTTCCTTTGTTTGCCTTTCTGACAAGCATCACACAAACCATCCCTTGAGAATTCAACAAGAGGAATTCCTCTTACTAGGTCCTTTTTGACTAGATCATTCATTGTCTTGAAATTCAAATGGGATAGCTTCTTGTGCCATAGCCAACTCTCAACTGAACTTGCTTTGCTGAAGAGACAAGTAATAGATTCTGCATTTGCAGAGTTGAAGTCAGCTAAGTACACATTTCCTTTTCTAACTCCAGTTAGAACCACTTTGTTGTCTTTCTTACTAGTGACAACACAGGCTTCAGAATTGAAGGAAACTGTATTCCCTTTATCACATAGTTGACTGATGCTCAGTAAGTTATGTTTGAGACCATCAACTAATGCAACTTCATCAATGATGACATTCCTTGTTGAAATCAAGCCATATCCCATAGTAAACCCTTTGCTGTCATCTCCAAAGGTTATGCTAGGGCCAGCTCTTTCCTTAAACTCTGTGAGCAGGGAGAAATCTCCTGTCATGTGTCTTGAACAGCCACTGTCCAAGTACCATAGATTTCTTCTATTTCCCTGCACACCATAAAATCAATCAATTTGATTTTGGTACCCAAGTTTCCTTGGGTCCATTCTTGTTAGCCTTTCTCCTAGACTTCATTCCTCCTGCATCTCTAGACTTAGGTAACTTTGAGTCAACCTTGGTCTTGGATGTAGTTGGTTGAGGTGTAGGGTTAGTCACAGAATCATTTAGCACATTTGGAATATGATAAGGCATGGATTGTGCATACATGTTATTCCACATAGGCAATATTGTATGGCATTTGAGGCATACTAAATGCAGCAAGATAAGGATTGTTAAAATATGGCATGTTTGCAAAATGTGCATAAGGATTCTGTTGAGACATAGTAGGCATAGCATGTAGAGGTGATGCAGACATGTTAGGCATGGAAGAGGGTACAGTTATGGGGGTTTTCTTAATAGATTTGCAATTAGCAGATAGATGATTAACACTACTATAATGCACACAGCTTTTTCTAGGAGCATACCTATCAGGTGTGTAATTGTTATGTTTGTTAACACCTACCTTCCCATTTCTGTTAGATTTTCTTTTAGTTTCCTTTTTATCCTCAACCATCTTGAGCCTATTATTGAACTGTTCTAAGGTCATGTGCCCTATATTCACCTTACTGACATCTTTGGATGTGCTTGCTTCTTCTTTAACAAAGTTCTTGGAAGTTGAACCAAACTTTTTGTTGAGTTTCTTTAGATTTTCACTATTAGAAACATCTGCCTGTTTTGATTGAGGAACCTTCAACGGATGCTCATTTTCTTCCTTCAACGGATAACCTTCATCATCCGTTGATTCCACATCCATTGACAGCCCATCAATTAATTCCAGTTTCTTTTTGTTTTTATCCCAGGCAGTTTCACAGAATGATTCAATTCCTTGGACCTTGACAATTTGAGCACTAACATCCCTAGATGTTTCCCAGGCTTTAATCACCTCTTGCTCTCTCTTTAATTGATTAGAAAGTATTTCTACTTTCTTAATAGATTCAGCTAGTTCATTCTCAACAGATATACAATACAGCTTGGTTTTCTCTAGGTCAATCAACTTATCTTCTAACATAGCATTTCTATTACTTAAAAACAGATTGTTCTCTTTAATCCTACTATTTTCTTTAGCAAGAGATTTAAGAGACACACGCAAATGATACAATTCAGTAGACATGTCATTAAAAGCATCATTGCACTCTTCTTTAGTAAGTTGTGTTACATCAGTAGTGATTACCTGAGTTGTTACCTGATTGCTTGATGAACTAACTTCATTTTCCTCAGAATCAGCCATGAGAGCTAAGTTGACATACTCCACATCTTCATTCTCTTCCTCTCCATCAGCTGCCCAATCTTTTTCTTGAGTAATGAAAGCCCTTTCCTTTTGCTTCAGCAGATCAAAATATTTCTTCTTGTAATCTACTTGGTCAAATTTCTTCTTTTCAGAAGTTGGCTTTCTGCACTCACTTGCAAAGTGTCCACTTATACCACAATTGAAACACTTGAACTTTGATTTGTCCACCATGTTCTTATGAGGTTTAGTGGCTCTAGTGTTTTTCTTAAACTTCATCTTTGCAAATCTCCTGGACAGAAATGCAAGATGCTCATCAACACTATCAGAGTCATCTTGACTGGAGTTGTCTTCATTCTCAGCAACTTGCTCTTTTCCTTTGCTTGATTCCTGATATCTTGTACCATCTTTGGAGTTTGATGTAGATCTCACAGTTTCTTGTCTGCATTCCCTCTCATTTTCAGCTACCAATGCAACTGAACTTCCTTTCTTTCTCCCCTTCTCCAATACCTCATCCTGTTCCAACTCTAGTTCATAAGTCTTCAAGATTCCATATAATCTTTCAAGAGTGAAGTCCTTATAATCCTGAGAGTTTCTTAAGGAGACAGTCATGGGTTTCCATTCCTTTGGCAAGGATCTTAAGAATTTAAGATTTGAATCCTTCACCTGGTACACTCTACCATACAGCTTCAATCCATTCAACAGCTTTTGGAATCTGTTAAATGTGTCATTTAAAGATTCATTTTCTTCAAAATGAAAATACTCATACTGTTGAATGAGAAGCTGCATCTTGTTCTCTTTTACTTGTTCTGTACCTTCACACAGCAGCTGAACTGTGTCCCAAACCTCTTTGGCAGTTGAGCAATTTATCACATTATCAAACATATCCTTGTCAAGACCATTAAACAAAATGTTCATAGCCTTCTTATCCTTGTGGACTTCTTCTGTGTCTTCCATTGTCCATTCTGCTCTAGGTTTTGGAATGGATTGACCAACAGCAATTGTGGCCGTAGCAACTGTGGCTACTTTGTGGGGAATGTGAGGACCATTCTCAATACAGTTTACATAACCTTCATCTTGGGAGAGTAGATGAAGGTGCATTTTCACCTTCCAGTGGTGATAATTGTCTCTGTCAAGAACTGGGATTTTTACTCCAATATCCTTCTTACTCATCTTTGTTAGATTCCAAGATCTTTAAACTCTTTGTTTGTCAAGAGCCTGCTCTGATACCAATTGTTATTTCTAGTGAACTAACAATGAGATTTACAGAAGGGGGGTTGAATGTAAATCTCAAAACTTTTTCAAGTTTTGAGCAGTTTATAAAGACTGTGTGTTCAAGATGAACAAGTGTGTGAATTGCTTTAAGCTGATACAGACAGATATATATTCAAACACAAATGTAAAGAACACAATAAACCTTTAAAAACTTTTCTGGTGGATTTGTTGTTCCACCAGAGATGGTATTTCAGAAATTCTGTGATCTAAGAATTTGATCACAGCTGCATCCTAGTACAAACTAGATAATTTTTCTCTCAAGATTTTTCTAAACAGCTCTGGAAAAATTCTCATCTAATTACTAGCTACTACTTGGTTTATATATTACCAAGTTTACAAGTGAAGACAAGGATATAATAAAATAATAAAGTAAGATCTCCACTTGTTTCTTCTCCAGTTCACTCCAGTACTTTGTTGACTTAATGTCTCTTTATACTAGAGTAGAACGGCTGCTTTTTCTGATGTTCCTGAAATTAGGCTGCCACATCTCAGTTATCTCTGTTCACCCACGTGCCTCTGTTTGTAGGTACAACTACCACTTATCAACGGTTATTCAACAGAACATCCGTTGAAGCTTTCATCCGTTGATGCACTCATCCGTTGAAGGATGTTATCCGTTGAAGCTTTAGAGACATCCGTTGAAGCTTAGCTTCTCATCCGTTGAAGGTCTTTAAGTCATCCGTTGATACCACTTCATTTATACAAAATTACAAGGCATGAAATATTTACAATTGGCCTTCCTATCTGCATATCTTCTAGTAGTCAACATGACTCATAGTTTCCCTCAACTTCTAAGAATTACATCTTAAATACAGAGACTGAAATATGCTACAACACTAGACTTATTTCTAAGTAAAGCTACACCATCAACGGATAGCCAAAGTGGTCTTATCCGTTGAGGCTACAGACACTGAATTTCTACTTAAGTGTTTTGTTAAATATATCATCAAACTAATACATATATATTCCTAACATTGATTTTAGCCAATTCGACATCTTTCATCTTCAATTTTTCCTTCAATCCATGTATAACTTCTCGGGCTCTGTCAGTGTAGGGTGGATCAGCCCACAAAAAAAAATTGCACTTCTTGCAGGGATCCCTATAGTTCTTGCTGCCAAAAAACCTCCGACCCGAATCTTGAGTACCTTCTTTCCAAGCTTCTTGAAGGGGTGATACAATATCACACTTACATTTAATATTATCATATCCATGATCAACACCAAAGTTGTTTTTATGGATTCTATACGAGTTAAATGAATTGTTCACAGATGGGGCTGAGGCTGTGGAGCTTTTGGAAGTGGACATGGTAGAAAGAAGGGTAAAAGGAAGAACCCTAATTGCAAGAAAATAAACTGAAGAAGAAGAGAAGTAGTGATTATGGGTTATGGGTTTTAATTTATGGGTTTTAAATGGTCTGGGCGGGTACAACGGTCACATGACGTGGAAGCCATGTCACTTGCTGATTCAGCTTTCCGTCCAAAACTTAACGACACTAACGGGTAGTGACTTGATTGAAAAATTTTATGAGTACGATCAGTTGACTGACAGCTTTTTGAGTTCGATGACCCAAGTGAAAGTTAGTGGTCACTTGAGTGACCAAAACGCCATTTAACCCAAATATCTTACAATAGAAGCACCTCACATACAAAACTCACCCACAAATTCTTTGGATGTGGATATGATTCACACATCAATTCCTGATTCTCCATCATTGACTCTCATGGAGAAGCCAAAATCTCAAGAAAGTGAGCATCATCTTTTAGATGATTTGTTCGCTCACTTGCCATTTCTTTCTGATTTTAGTGAGAAATCTGTGCAAAATCTCAAATAAATTACCACATATTCTACAGTAGTTTATACTCCAAATTCTGTCATTTCTACTATCTCGGCAGATATCCTTCATCTGTTGACCAGTGATTGCATCTCGACGGATGTGCTTAACAACAATCACCCGTTGAAACTCTCAATCACTATCTCGACGGATGTCTCTCATCCAATGAATATCACTGCACCACTTAAAATTTCAACTATTGTTACAAGTGCAGATGATCTAGTGGTTGTACAATCACTCCTAGGATTGAGGGAAGGGAGTGAACAGAATGAGAGGCTAAGTTGCTCTCAGGCAAAAGGAGAGGAAATGAGTGAACACATGCAAACTATTTCTTCCAGCTTGGCAAAAGAGAGTGAGAAGAGTCCCACCTTAGAAGGTGAAGGTGAGGGTGTGAGGATGGGAAGCCAAGGGAAGCTATTAATGTGAAAACAGAGAGAAAATGAGAGAAAAACAGGTACATGAGATATAAGGGTGGACACCATAGCTAGTGAGTCAATGAATGTCAGTGATACAGAAAAAGAGAGACTGTATGAACAAAAATATCAAGCTGTTATAGATTCTATCTCTTCGGATGCTAAGATATTTACTCATCACGTTCCAGTATATAAAATTCTGGCTAGAGAGGGTAACGAGGAGGCTGAAAAGATACTAAACTTGGTGCACACAACAGCTTCAATGCTAAGGGCCAAGGATGCAATCAACTCACTTCCACCTGTAGTTGGTGATGATTGTGAGTTAGATTCTAGTGGCATATTTGGGGATGCTTCTAATGATGAAGAGGATTTGTTGGACATAGGGGGAGATGCGGGTCCTAGCTTAAGCACCAACACTCCTTCATAGATGTTTAGCAAAGACTACAGTGAGCATCACTTCAAATCAACTATATCCCATATAATTCATCAGACTCAGACAGCTCTTCAAGCTACTATATATGCCAACACCAAGAGTCTTCTCCAAGCACACCTTGAGTCTCTTCACTTGCACAAAATCAAATCTCTCAAGAAAAATCAACATATGTCTGAGATCAAGACAGAAATTGGACAAGTCAAGAAGGACATGAATGAAAGATTGGAATATGTTCTTCCTGACACTAAAATGAGAGATATTAACAGGCAACTCAGGAAAGATTCTGATCTCAGTAGCAAGGTTAATTCTTTGGACACTAGGTTGAAGGTCCTAGAAACTTCTATCACTAAAATCCAACTCCACCAAGCTCAACAGACTTCCAACACTGCTTAACTTGATGCTAAAAAATGGGGAGAAAGATGTACTTGTCTCAGTAAGTGAAGGGGAGACAACTACGATCATTCCAGTTAGCAAGGGAGAGTCAACTAGTGAGGGGGGAAAAAGTGCATAACATTCAAGTCAGTAAAGTGATTGCTCCCATAATTACTTTCTTTAAGCCACGAGTTCTTGACATCGTTGACTTGATCAAGATAGCCGCAGCTGAACTAAGCTGAAAAAGAGATGTAAGAAGCTTGATGAGAAGATTGAGAAGAATTTTGGTCCAATTGAGAAACAAGACAAATCATTCACTCAATTATATCAATTGAGACCAATTTTAGTCAATGAAATAAGCTTAGGGAATATGGAAAGGGGTCAACCCTCAGTAATAAAATCTCCACAGGCCAGTGTGATTTTTCAGCCAAACAGAAACTATTAAAAGAATTCAGACAAAAATCCATAGGACCTAGTCTATGAAACTCCCAATCCTGATTAGAAGAAACTGTTTGGTAGGTCTATTGCTTACTTCAAAGGTCCCAGAGACTCAGTCTTGAAGGAAAGAATTGCTAAAATCCACAGGAATGACAAACTGATCTGTGTTGTGGCTGGACATCCACAGTTTGCAGAAGCTAAGAAAGAAGAAAAGGTGAGGCTCAAGCAACCACAAAGGCAAGCTGCCTTAGATGCCAAGAACCAAGATAAGAAGCCTATAACCACAGAATCCGTAATGCCCGCTGTGATAGCCGAGACTCTGTTTGAAGAGAAGCAAGAAGAACCAAAGCAGACAAAGAAACCAAGGCTGAAATTCAGACCAAAGAAGAAGCTGGATTTTGATGAAGACAAGGAAGAGTACATGCCAACCCAATCTACCACTTCAAGTCAACCAGCCATGCCCACAATGAAGCAGGTTGAATTCAAGGTTTATTCTGACATGAATTTCCATGGTGAACCCATAATTCCCAAGGATGAACCTATAGATTGGGAAAGCCTACCACTTACTGATCTAAACATCACAATCCTAACCAAACCAAAGAAAAGAAAGTCAAGAGCAATCAAAAAGGCCAAACCTGTCAAACTTCTATCCAAAGCCTTAGCCAAACCCAAACCAACTGTCAATAAGGGAGATCAACTCTTCATCTGTGACATCAAGAAATTTTTAGACATAAATTTCTATCTAGATGAGCTAGAAGAAGTAAGAGCTATTGATGCTTACAAGCATCTTCCAGAGAGATCAGTCTTCAGGTATAAGGGTGGAAGAGAGCTAACTTGGCCTCTTTACAGAATTCTCAATGAAGGCTATTCTGTTCTGGTGAAGATTTTCTCATCAATAAAGAAGAACTTTGGGTTCAACATTGTTGCCAAAAAGATGATAATGAATAAACTTAAGAAGAATCTGAATTCTACAGGAAACTTCAACACTAGATTGAAGAAAACAATGAGAAATTGGGAAAGAAGTTCAGACAGTCAAGGAAATAAGTTAAATTTGCTCATTCTAGAGGAGCACCTTGAAAATGGCTTGTAAGATTCTCTATAAAACTTCCTCTACGTAATTTTCAACAATTTACAGCACTTGTTAATTTTATCTACTATAAATCAGTCTGTATTCATAAGGTGTTTTATTATCATTAAGTTTCTCTTAATTTATGCCTACAATTCCAGTAGACATAAATTAGGGGAGATTGTTAGGAATATGTTGTGTATTTGATGATAAGGTAAATAAAACACCTTAGTAGATTTAATTTAGTGAATTTGTAGCTTTCAACAGATGATCACATAACATCCATTGAGAGAGTAACTTATGTATTAATAAGTCTTTTAACATATTTTGCATTCTACAATGCCTTAAAGACCTAGAAGTTGTAGGATATTCAAGGTCATGTTGACTACTAGTGTGATATGCAAAATAGGTTGACTAATTGTATATATTAGATGGACTTGTAATTTTGAATAAGTGAAATATAGGTTAACTGCTTTGGAAGACTTTCAACGGATGATTCTACAAGGCTTCGACGGATGACCCAAGTCATATTCAACGAATGATCTAGTGAAACTTCGACTGATGATTCAACACAGTTTCAACGGATGATCCAATGAAGTTTTCAATGGATGTTTAAATTCAAATATTAGTTGATAGTGACTTGAAAGTCACATGGGTTGATTAGATGCAAAATGGAATGTGGCAGCCTATTTACAGGTTTTAGAGAACAAAGAAGTATTTCAATTTCCATGCTAAACTGAAGATATTCAAAGATGCTGGATAGAGAAATGAAGAAGCATGTAATTAGAATGAGAAACATTTTGTCTTATTTGCTTGTCTTTTTATCATGTAACTTGGTGATATATAAACCAAGGGTAGCAAGTAGAATATTATCAAGTTAGTAAGCAATTTAACAAAGCAATAGACAAAGCTGTATTTGTAAAGAATTTCTCTGTTCTTTGTAAGTTCTACTTATAAGAAGCTGTGTCAAATCTTGCATCACAGAGTTCTCGATTTTATATTATCTCTGGTGGAAAAGTTCAATCCACCGAAAAGTTTTTTAAATACTTATTTTTAATTAATTTTGTGTTTGATTTCTTCAATATTTCATTCCGCACCTTAGCCAAATCAAACACAGCCATATATTTAAGATATAACAGTTCTTAAAATAAAAAAGAAACTATAATTACATTCAACCCCCCTTCTGTAATTCTTTGTTAGATATTTAGGAATAACAATACTCACTGACATGAGTTCATTTATATGACCAAGCGTAAGTAAATGAAGTATTCAAGGTTGTAGTAACAATGAAGACGTTGTCTAAGTACCATAAAAGATTACAGTGAAAGTAAAATTTGTTATTGACAGTCAGTGTTCGAAATAATAAAGTTGTTGCTTTATTAATAATGTAGTCAAGGATATAATACAAAGGACCTGAATAGAAGTTAGTCGTTTGTAAACCAGACCAATTGCACTAGGCGTCAGCGTTTCATGAAAGAAATCTGAGTATTATCATTAGAAAATTTGATAAATGAGAATTATATATGGATATGCAAGTTATATGGTTTATACGAAGACTCTGAGAGGAAGACTTGAAGCCGGAATAGTTTAAGGGTTAAAGTGTTCTACGGAAACTAAGTCAAAGTAATCACTACCTTGTAGCAGGAGTCACTGAAAGCATTCTATTACTTAGTAGGAGCAAGAACATTGAAGTACGGCTCAAAAACTAAGTACCAGAATTGGTTCTAACCTAGTAAGACCAACAGGGAAGAATTGGGAAAATAACTATCTCATAAATGCTTTCTCTTCACTTAAGTCGCAATTCAGGGATTTCTCTATGGCAAAATACCTTACTAGGGTGCAGCGGCCGCAAGTGAAGGTCCCTAAGCTTCCTTGGTCGCAACTTGGGATTTACTCTAAGTCAAATATACATACTAGATGGAGTAGGTCGCAAGTTGCATTTCTTTCGAAGGCAATTTTCATTCCACAAGGCTAGAATCGCAAGTTAGGGCTCCAATGGATAGTCAAGTTCCCACTAAGCACTTAGATCAAACCTACGGAGTATTGTATAGACTTGTATGCGCAAGTTCTTCTTTTTAGTACCCTTGTACTCATACTTGTGATGTTTTCTAAGAAAATCACTTACTAGCAGCAAGGATACGCAAGTGGAAAGTGCTAGGATGAGAAACCAGTCATATACCTCTCTGCAAGCGCAACTCACATGTTTTTTGAAGAAACTAAGTGTTAAAACTCTCTATTACATGCAAGTAAAGGAAAGAAAATAAAAGCTCCCTGGTCGCAAGTCAACTCTCAGCCACACTTTATTGATTTCTATCAATTAATTTATTTGGTAAATAATTGGCCACATATTTCAAAGTGATATAAAGTCTACAACTTGAAGCAGATCAGTTATTTATTTTATTTATCTTCTTCTCCTACGAGAGCTGATAAAACAAGAAACAAAGAGATACAGAGAAGCTAAAGCACATTGTATCTGTTAAACTACTCGCCGGAGAAATATTATAATGCCCGATTTAACTCTTATATATTCATAAGGGGCATTATAATGTTATTCGGTAATTAGATCATTAGACAACAAAAGTTTGATCATTGTATAGGATTTAATTTGTATATCTTTGTAGAAGCAAAAACATTGTTGTTCTTGGATTGTAACCGGTTAATTTATTTACATGAATGTAGCAACACCCCCGAGAATTTATACATGAATATATACTTTTCCGAATATCTTGTGCTTGTTAATTATTCGCAAAATATTCGAAAGGAATTTTTAATTTAGTGAGTATCATATACAATACCCCCCCCGTCTATACAGTAGCAGTACATTACCTTATAAACTGAACTAAACTCTCAAATCTCATCAATAGGACTGGAATGTTACTAACTCTCACGCTTAAACTCCAGACGATCTTGCCAACCTGAAGAGACAAGTCACAGAAACAAGATCGTATCTCTTTAGCCATGGATAATACGATTGACTTCGTGTCCCCACCTTCGGACCTCTGTCCATTATAGGATAATACCATCAACCTTCATGTCCCTACCTCCGGAAAATTTACAAACCAAACTCCAACACTAAAACTCCAAATGTCCTCGTTAGACCAAAATAAACAGCCCATAGGACCAAGCTCGAATCTCTCTAGTCATTGTGGGATTATACCGATTGGCTACATGTGTCTGCCTCAATATCTCTGTCTATTGTGGGATAATAACACCAATTTTCGTGTCCCTACCTCCGACAAATTGATAAATCAAGTTTTTGGGAATCGGCTATGATAGCATATGTAACATGAATTATTTTTCTGAATTTTTTCGAAAATCGGGTCAAGTCCCGATTCTGTGTCCTAAATAAGCCAAAGTTTACTATCCCAAATGAAGCCAACTTGGGTAAACAACCATCCCACCATATGTCCCCAAAATATAATGATATGTTGGTGCAAATAGTAATAGTACTTTAGCTTATGAACTGAAAAAAAAATTTCAAATCTCAGGGTACATATTTGTTAAATAGTATAAGATCATGTTCAGACCTTCTCTGACACCTTAAGATTTTAAACGGACTGATTACTTAATGGTATCAGATCATAGTTCAGGGGTACTCAGGTTCGAGTCCTCCCCCGAGTCCTCCCACTTCCATGTGCTTAATTTAAATATTTGTTGTTAGTATTGTTATTGGTATTTTTTTATTCGTCGTTGTCAATCATAACGAAACGTATAAGTTAATGTCCGAATTTTCCTTTAACACCTAAAATATTAGACAGAATGATTTCTTAAGTATGTTATACCATGTCAGGATATTTTTTTTCTCATTTCATGCACAAATCTCATTAAAAATGTACCGATTTTGCGATTTTTTTTTTGTGTTTACTCAAACATCTGCTAGCCTGTATATACATACTCCTTTAATCTGTTAAAACTACTCATTCGATTTTGTTACCAATTGTCTCCAACAGTCCAACTACGCATTCACTCCAACTATACATCGCATTACATTGACGCTTTGGTTTGGAATACTTCTATCTATCCAACGGAAGGACCAGTCCCTTTTACTTCATCACACAAAACACTGTTTTTTAGATGGACATATTCGTGTATGTAGGTACTATTACCCTAGTTTGTCTTACCTTGACAATAACCATTCAAGTTCTTTCTTAGGAAGGAAGGAATGAGACATCAACACAGACAGACACACGAATATGGTAATTAGTTAAGCTTTGTACCAATGACATACCCGACTGCTTGTTTATCATCTTTAAAGAATGAAAACAAACAAGCTCAAAGACAAACGCGAAGTGCATTTAAAATTTGACTGATACATAAATAGACTGCTCTATACATCTTCGAGAAGTGGATACAATTTCAAGGGCATGTAATATTAAATGCCAAAAGTTTTTGAGATTCGCTATGGCCCCATGGCTTCGTCTCCTGAGCTTGGTCAGTTTCATCAGTCAGCACCTACTTTTGTCACCTACTTAAGTGTGCTTCAGTGTGCTTATACTAGGAAGCTCTTCCACAACAATATACAACAATCAATTCGTTATAATTCATGGAGAGCAAAAAACCCTAAAAATAGGTGATATATTAAGGGCGGCTCGATAACCCGGGTCAGCATATATTCACAAAAAGTTTCTGCATTAGTTATGTCAACGAAAAATTGAAGCGGATAGATGGTTATAAGCATCGCTCGACAGAGATCAGGTATATATTCAAATATATTACAATGCTGTGACATTAACGAGCAAGTGAATTTTCTGATTACTACGGAGCGAAACAAAACGTTAAATGCAGTCTTTGAACAGTAAAAGAACAGCTGACAGTGGCGGACGCAGAAAAGTTTTTTAGGGGGGTCCGGAAAATTTTTCGTGCCAAATTTTTAAGGAAAATTAAATTTCAGGAAAATTAAAAAAAACATAATAAAAAATGATAATATTCTAAAAATAGTCTCTATGCATCACCTCTATCATCCTTAGAATATCGAACATATATAAATTAGAAGACTAAGGGAGGAAAAAATTAAGACCGAGGAAAAAAATAAGGAAAACAAATGAATGCAGAAGTCTAGAAAAGCATATAGACAAGAAGGGGTTTCGAACCCTGGTGTCCGGTGAAAATAACACTACTTAAAACCATCCAACCTACAGCAACTAGACATTCATGAGCCTACTACACTGAATATATTGGAAATTTAGGGGGGGCCAGGGACCCCCCTGGACCCCCCCAGATCCGCCTCTGGCTGAAACCTATATTTCATGTGTTATGCACTATAATTTGAAGGTAAATGTAGTATATTGGGAAGAAATTAAAATGATGACTGCAGCTAATTACTGATTAGACGAATTTACATATTAATATGTACCTTTTTGTATTGGTACATAGAGATAGTTAAGGCTATTGTATATGGCGCACATGAAAATTGCAGTTTTCGAACGCCTACTCTTATTTGGATAAAGACAGAGTAGCTGACACTGATCAACAAATCTATATCACCTAATTTAACAAACAAACAAGAGGGTTTTTTTAAATTGGTTTAGTGTCCACAATTGACTTGTAGCAACTAATGGGTATACATATCGAATCAAAATATTCTCATTCTGCCAAAGCTTCATCTCACACAGCGGA